>NW_028261385.1:61297974-61370474 GCF_051295495.1 Thamnophis sirtalis
GGACCGTTTGGCAGTGATGGGGAAATGGTGGCTTCTTCACCAGCCTTCCAGCTGGCAAAACAGACATTTTCACAGTGGCAGCTGAAGCACAATCCCGGGCAGTCAGTTCTGACTCTCCCTTCCCCAAGCATGTCCTGTTGCTGTTGGATCTGCTTTTGCTGAATCCAACCCAGTGGCAATCACTGAGAGCATCGCTGACAGCTGCTTTTTGCCATTGCCGCAAAAGGGGAGGGAGCAAAAGGGGAGGGAGCAAAAGGGGAGGGAGCATTGCGGTATGGGGCCTCCGGAAGATCGGTATGGGAAGGCACTCTAAATTTCACCAACCAATATGCCCGTACCGGTGTGTACCAGCTGACCCCCCCCCATGGGCCCACCTCACCCTGCCCCACCCTGCCATTCAACATGGCTGCTTCTCTGTGCCACAGTGCTTTTTGGATGGGACTTAAGGGAAAGTGGTGGCTCACAGCTGCTAAGTTGCACAAGATGCTCTCCCAGCAGTGTGGAGTGGAGCATCCACTGCCCTGGAGAACAGAGATGCAGGGGAGCAGGCCCTGAAAGGATGCTCAGTTGAGCCTTGTCTCATGACAGAAGCCACACATGCATGGAAGCCGCATGCATGCTGCATGCACGGAAGCTATGCATGCATGAAAGGTGAATAATCACTTATCTACATGGCTTAATTACAGTGTTATAAATAAAACTCTTCTATGCTAAGAAAGCTCAAATACTTTGGCCTTCAAATGAGAAGAAGGAATCATTAGAAAAGACCCTGATGTTGGGAAACATTGAAGGTGAAAGGAGAAGGGGATGGCAGAGGATGAGATGATTAGATAGTGTCATTGACATAGCGAACATGGATTTGGACAGACTCCAGGAGACAGTGAAGGATAAGGGGGCCTAACCTGCTGTGGTTCATGGGGTTGCAAAGAGTTGGATACATTCAGTTAGCTACTGAACAACAACAAAATGCTAAGAAAGCTTCCAAATGATCTACAAATTCTATGTACATTACTATACAAACCTATTTCATTGTCTTATTTATTAACAAAGTTTTGTGGAGAAAACTGACCACTATTGATGTCTGAAGTAGTTAGCTTAATTCTAATACCTGCAATCTAAATCCTTTATCTGTGTACATAGAATTAAACCCCATACCGATATAGACTGGCCTATGCCAATTTGACAAATTAGAGCGTAGAAATCATTTTACCATTTTAATAACTAATTAAGAAAGAATTAACATTCCTAGACTAGATGAATTTCACTTGTGAATAAATGAAGAGATTTCTTTCTTGTTTCATACACATTTTCTTGGCTCAGCTGATAAATCACAGCATGTGACTCAGGTCACCCGTTGAAATGTCTAACTGTTTCATTTCTTACTAAACCACCCCCAACAGGTACAAAGAACCAAATTTAGCTTTGTTACATTTGAACAAAGATCAAAGCTGTTTGTAAATGAATTAGTCTAAGATTTCATACAGCCTTGTCAGTACAAATAAAGGGAACTGCTGCTGTTCTCGCATCTTTTGTACTTTCTAAAGTAAGTTAAGTCTGCTTGACTCCTAGTGACTTCATAGACGCAACCCTGCAGTTTTCTTCCCAATATGGTACTGGTTCCCCTAACATCAAAACTGCTTGCTCGAAGAAAATGAGTTCATCAGGGAAAGGTCTTGGCTTGAAATATTTTTTCTCCTTTCTCAAAACATATTTTTGAAAGCAGTAAGGTTTCTAGGTATGATTATCTGCAAGTAGCAAAGAAATATATTCTCTAAAGAAGATATTCCAAAGACATGTCATTTAATTAAAATACAACCTTCATTAATGATAATGAGAAAGTATAGTACATGTAGATTATCACTAGATAGCATCATATTCCCCTTGGGGGGGGGTGGAAGAGGTGGTTAGTTATGCTTATGTTAATCTCCCTACATTATTCGCTTTATAAGATATGCTTTTCTTCTAAGGGGAGGCTGCCTGTCAGGCCTTCAGCCATCTTTTCTGTTTGATCTTTGGCCTGCCACACTTTCTATTATTCTACTATGCATTTTCTATTGTGGGAAAATGGGAGGGGGGTTGTACGGAGTTAGATACTATATAGCCATAACAAAATTATTTCTAGAAAGACAAGGTCATCTTTTGTCTTTGCACCTCTGCACCGGAACAGAACTGGATGGGCGGAACTGCCAGCATCGCAGTGGAAGATTGGACCATGTGATGGACTTGTAGGTGTGGGGGCAAGATCTTGAACTTTCAACTGGGTGGGAAAAACCGGGAAGCTTTCAGATTTGGGTTTTCCCAGTTGTGCCAATGTGGCTCTCTTAATAAATTGGAACTTTGAGCAATACTTTGCCTTGGACTCTGATTTACTTTTGGATGCTATTTGGAACCCTGACATAATGTACAGCTGTAGACTTGACAGGATGAATACAGGGCAAAGTTATCACATTCCAGTAGAATGGCTTTTTTAGAGTATTCTATTTTATTCTTCTAGTATCATAAATGATGAGGTGGTATCATTAAAGGATGAAGATGCATCATCTAAAGGATGAGAAATCTGGAAAACTTAATGAAGCTCCTGAATCTCTTTTTGTTTCCAGTTGTACTGCCAGATTTTGGCAACACCTTTGCCAAAATCAATGGCATGGCTTCCCATTTGAGACAGGAAACTCATAAAATGTGGAAACTGTATTTTATAAAAGGGGGGGGCAACCATATCCCTGCATGGGAAATTAATCCTGGCTATGATTGTGTATCCTCACTCATTACAATCCTCCTCTCCCAATATTAAAAAATTAAAAACATTCTTGCTTTGAAATAATGTATATTAATTCCAGATGAAAAAAACTAACTTCAGTCTATCACATACCATTTTTAAAGCATCTGCTCAGTATAATAACTTATATGCTCAGCATATTAACTCTGACAGATTTGTTGACTTATGACCCATACTTGAGTCAAAACAGCTTGATGAATGTCTCAGTGATGCTCAAAGACAGACCATTTGTTATGGCCAATCATGCTTGTGGTCATACTTCAGTAATAGTTCTTATGGTCGAATGTCTGTATTGCTGAGGTGCTACTCTCTGTTAAGGTTTGTATGATGGGAGAGAGAACCTTGTTTTGAGGGTAGGACTGAGATAAAATGTAACTGGGAGAGAAGCCTAATGAACAGATCATTCCAATGGCACTTCTGATGTGTGGTAATACTAAAATATTTTTCTTTAGCTTACTTTTCTGAATTTAAATGACCTTTTGAGCAGATCATAGTTTCAAATAGAAAGCAAGAAAACCTCTTCTTCCTCTCCTCCACCTCCTCCTCTTTCCCCTTCTTTCCATAATTTAAAAATATGCTAATATACTAAATAAAGAAAAATGATCACAGTGGTTTAGTTCTTTAAAGTCTATTTTGAAACTAAAAATAGAAATTTGCATTTTCTTTCTCCATTTGGTTTTTAAAAGCAGCATTTTAAAGTGTTCTCCATTTTGTATAGTTAAAACAGATATGTTTACCTTACTTAAAGTATGGATTTTCTTTTACAATTATTATATTTGAAAAGAAGAAAGATTATTCTCTTCCATTGACTAGATCATAGGGATTAGAACAGTGGTGGGTTGCAGACGGTATGCCCCGGTGCCTGCTGGGAGCACGAGGTACAATTCCGGTACAGTGCTCTGGAGGTTTTGTGTAGTGAGGGAAGACGCAGGAGCCATGGATGTGAGGAACAAGATCTTTATTATGTACAAGATGACAGCGATTCAAAACTTCCCTGCAACGGCCAGGGTATTTATACTCAAACCCAAAGCAACTGTCAATTGACCAGCCAATCAGAGGCTGGTAAGAGCAACTGTCAAAAAGACCAGCCAATCAGGCTGGTTAACCGGCTAGCAACAGGCTATGCTGCGTCCCAGCCAATCAGGGCGCAGCACAGGCTGTTGCTGGCTTTAAGTACAACTATTTGCATATTCAACACTCCTTCCCCCCAGTTATTTGCATATTCATATTTGCATATTCATATTCAACAGGAGGGTCCACCTGCCCGCCCTCCTTACCTGTATTTGAGCTCTTTGACACTTCTGAGCATGCGCATGGAGCATACAGCATCTGTGCAATGCTCTGCCGAGCAGCTGGAGCATTGTGGAGGTGTCGCAGAGTGCCATAGTAGGTAAGGATGCATGTGTGCACTGCAAGCATGTGTGCATGTGCTGCGTACATTCATGTAGTGGACGCTGGGCCCTGTTGCACTGTACCAGTTGCAATGGGATCCGGAACCCACCACTGGATTAGAAGCACTTTGTAGAACACAAATTATTACCTTCCCTATCAATGGTGGTTAACTATAGAGCTATGTGAAGACTTAGCTGTATCTTGGCCAGCAATTTTTTGTATAGGTTTGAGAAATTGTTTTGGAAGTTGTGGGTCTACCAGTGACTGAGCATATTGTACATCCTCTCTGTGACAAGTACAATTTCATTTTCTTGTTATTTGTGAAATTAAAACTAGAAACCAATTTTATAAGGGCATATCATATAATGAAATTCTAGGAAATAGTCCAGAATTATGTGAATGTTATCAGATAGGAAAGGTAGTATAATTTTCTGAAGTCCTTTGTTAGCTGTATTTTCTGATACTCATGATTGTGCCCAAATAATTGAACTTTCCAACTTAAGTTAATCTCACATAGAATATATCATAGAACCTCTGATAGAATAAATAACTAAGGTATGTGTCCACGTGGCCAGTTCTACACTTTCTGGACAAATGAAATCATGAATAACAACAGAACATAAGAATCCCAAGTCAGTAATGAATCTAATACAGCACTTCCTACACAAGTTGAATCCATTTTCCTAGATCTGTCTTTTCAAACATCTGAAACACTTTTGATATTTATGTAGTCTGGTTTAAGGTGTTTTCTTTTGTCTTAATCTCTTTTGGTATTATACATATTCCAGAACTTGAATTGCTTCCTTAGAAATGTATGGAAAGGATTGGTACATTCGGGACTCATCAATGTTTTGAGAGCATAAACTCTCCCAATTATTTCTGCCGGGAGTTTCATGTATGCTTTAAAATGGATTATGTGCAAACTTAGTTATCATTGCTCATGCCTTTGAACAGAAGTTTCCAAGCAAGATTTTATGAATCATCCCTTTAGGAATTTAGCAACTGTAAAATTCTGAAATCCCTTGTTGGACAGGAGGCCAAGTTGACACCATAGCTAAGAAATATAGCATTATGGATGCTACTTATCTGACAAGAAGAAGTATGAAACAGTAACTTTTCTGGAATGTTAGAACTTTTCTTTCTCTTCAAGTTCTTTCTTGAAGATTGTTTAATGTCAATGTTGCAGATTGAATGTCATGCCTTATTGTTGGATGCAAGCTATCCGGAAAAGTTTAACTAAAATTTGAGGCAAAATAATTTTTCAAGTGGAACAAGAACTTAATGGAATGTATTATCACATATTTTGAGGGGCAGAAAAATAAGCAGAGAAAAAACCAGGACAGCCAGGATATGAATATACCATTTTTAAGGACACTTTAGAAGTACTTCATCTTTTCATTATTGACAAGCATAAAGAAGAATCCCTTCACATGTGCCTAAAGGAGTTTGCTGAACAGACAGTGGAATTCATTCGGATTTCTTTAATATACTCTGGAATCTGGGTGGAGTAGAAAGTTACTTAGAGCAGAACTCATTGCTGGTTTCACTGGTTATTGAATAAATGATTTTTCTAGCATTGTTTAACATTCAGGTTCAAAATTGTTTCTGAAAAGGAAAGTAATAATTAACTGTCAAGAAGAGCTTCTGATCCTTTAAAATAATTGAAGAGCTCATCCTAAATACTACTGGATAACTGTAACAAAGGTAATTCTATGTGTTTGCATACAAAAAAATGTGCTTCCTGAAATAATTTTCCACAGGGATAAAAGAGAGGTCATTTTTGAGAGAATAATGCTTGTCCATGTATTGATATATTGCTTTTCTGAAAGCTTTTGGAAGACGCTCTACCTAATTAGAGAAAGTTGCCAAATGGGTGCAATTTCCAGTAATTTATTTCATAATGCCATGTGCTACAAAACCCCTGAGAACATCACTGTTAATTATTTAATGTATTTGAAATACACAGAGCTCTTTATAAATATTTTTGATCCAACAGAGATGAAAGGAAAGTCAATGAGAACAAATACTTCTGCGGGAAACTAGGGAGGAAGAAATCAGCAGGAATCAAGATGGCGATTCGGTCTAGAATCTTTTGTTTACTAGATTAGTGTTCATGGATAAAAATTATGCAGTGTGACCTCTACTGCATATAAATATTGCACGAGTACAGTTCTCACAGGTAGTTACAAGTTAAGTACAAGAGAACATTATTATTTACTGAAAAATTTATATTATCTGTAGTCCTTTGATGTACTCTCTTCAGGAAATCTGAGGTGGTATTCAGCCAGTTCTGACAGATTCTGGAGAACTGGTAGCAGAAATTTTGAGCAGTTTGGAGAACCAGCAAATATGCTGACTGTGCCCCTGCTGCCTCCCAGCCAATCTTCTTTTGTTGCCCTGAACAGAACAACGGAGCTGGAAAGCAAGTTAGTGGGGTGGGGAGGGAATGGGGATTTTGCAGTAACTTCTCCTGCCGTGCCCTCAAAGCCACAACCACAAATCCACACCACACCCACAGAACCGGTATCAAAAATTTTTGAATTTCACCACTAACACATATGTAGATGTCATGATACAATGATTCATAAAAACATTAATTATATGCTACTTATTAAGGCAAAGAGACAAACTAAAAGCACATACAAGCAAAACAAAGGGAAACAAAAGAATGCATTAGCTTTCTTTTGGAGTTTATAAATGGAGAAAATACGTGGAAGCTAATAAGCTAGCTTATTCTAGGCATTATCTACTAATTGCCTGGAAGTGATCCCCAGGAAACAGCCAGCCAGGCAGGGCGAAAGTGTCAAGCAGGGAATTAGTCTTGAATCCTTGTGCAGTCCAGAACTGATTCTCTAAGCTTCTTACAGATTTATCTATCTGTCCCCAAGAGAGGGCAAGCAGTCTGGGGAGTTTCCTATTGTAATACGGAGAATATAACAATGTAGTTAGCTTGAATTCTACATGTGTGGCTCTAGTTACTTGTGCCTGACATCCACTGATTTAAATTTGCAATGGAGAGAAGACCATTATGTGAAAAAAGGGATTTATGAAGTGCTAAAAGTTGTGATGTGATCTCTTTTTCTGCATCTTATATTATTATTAGAATGACAATTATGAATTCCTCTATTGTCATTAGGACTATAATGTTATACATCCCCCAAAATGGAGCATAAACCATTTTTTCCCCTTTTGGGACAAATCCATACCCAAGCAATATTGTTTGCTTAGACCTCTAGTCCACAACATGTGACTTTGCCAGAGTCAATCAGAAAAGGAATACTTAGCAAACGTAGTAGATGTGGGAAGACAGTGTGGGAAAGCAGTGTGAATGCGAACATTTCCAACAAATTCAGTGGTTTCATGCATAGTTGGAGGTTAAATCATTAGCTTTTAACAAGAACAACACAAGTTAAGCATATTAGTCCACCTGAAAGCTCTTTTTCCTTATCCTCCCAAATCCATATGGACATTTTGAATCATCCTTCGTTGAAATACCAGTTACATGCTCAATACTCTGAACTTTGTGTTAGGAGTTCGATCCCCTCATGTTTCAAGTATTCAGGATTCCATTAGCTCACTGCTCTTGGCAGTTGATTTTATTTCTTTCTCCTATTAATGGCTTTCATTCCTAGGGGAATTGCTGAAGTTACAATTTGTTCATGGAGCAGAACATAATCATTATCAACACTTCAGCAGCAGTTTTTTAGAAGTTTGTTTTAAGCTATTGAGTGTCCACTAGCTGAGGAATGCAGCAACTGGAGAGGAAAAACTATAATGAACTAAACAAGGAAAAAAGTAATAAAATACAAGGTAGAAAGTCAAGGTTTAGCTATTATTATCCACTGAGTGTATGAGGTCATTCATCATTTTGCAATCTCCTAGTTATAATAATGCAATAATGAATTGAAATGTAAACAGTGCAAAGAGCAGAACTATCAAGAGACCTATCCAGTTGTTAGATCCAGCATGAATGGAAATCCATTTGACATCATAATATATATTTAACAATTATATATTGAAAAGGTTTCGCAGCCTAAGGTAATTTAAATTTTAAGGTTCTTGGTTGACAAGTATTAAATGGTAGACATAAGCTATTGTCTCACGAAGAAAATTCCTAATTTGTTTGTTAGTTGATCATAGGTTTATTAGTTAAACAAAGTGTTTAATTGCAATTTAGTTTAACATGTATTTCTTTATCATATATTAGCTGCCATATATATCCAGCTTTCAAAATCAAAGCAATTTCTTTTTTTTCAAATAATTTTATTAAGACCTATACATGTAAATAATAGAAGTTAATACAAACTACAAAAAATGCAAATAGAAAAATACAAAAAAAGAAAAAGATTGGGTGTGTGAAAAAGGAAAATAAAGAAAAAAAGGGGAAGAGAAAAAAGAAGCAATTTCATCCTTCATTCCTGCAGGTAAAACCTATTTTGATAGCATATAAAATAAAATCTCATAACTAATTAATTAGATAAGGAAAACAAAAAAAGAGCCAGTTTGGTTTAGTTGTTAAAGCACAGGGCTAGAAAGCCCCGAGTTCAGGTCTCGCCAGCTGTAAGAGCCAGTTGGGTGACTTTGGGCCAGTCATTCTCTTTCAGCCCAGTCCATCTCACAGGGTTGTTGTGAGAAAAATAGTAGGAAGAAGGTATGTTGGATATAATTGCCGTCTAAACGTATTTGTAAAAATAATAAAGGCGGGATATAAATATAAGTAAAATAAATAAAATCAAAATGCTACATCAATCTTTGTCAACAAAAGTCCTTTAAGGGCACCCAGATAACTATTTTCTTTTAACTTTGATTGAATAAGCTAATTTTATAGATTTTCCCTAATTTTTTTTAAAAAAAATTATTTGAGCCCTTTAAAAAAGTCACAGAGGTAATTTGCTATTTATCTGTCTCAAAGTGAAAATCTTCAAGGACTTTAACAGATTTCTCTTGTATTCACAAGTAAATTTATCCCTTTGTTTGTCACTTCTAAAAAAAGTGTTACCAAATCTTAGCAGAACTGTTTTCTAGACCCAGAAGGAAAAAAAAAACACCCTGATTTAATGTTTGTTCATCTTTAGAGAATAAATCATCCATCTGCGCCTTTTGTATTCATTTAAATTATCCCTCAAAGTAATTTCATAAACATCCAATGCAACTTATTTTTGTTCTACAACTTCATTAGAACATCCTCTGTTAACTTTACCGATTGTCTGCTTTATTCTGTCCAAAAGCTTAGCTTAAAAATATTGAAGGATTTACATTAAGAATTTCTGCTCCATTTTCTTTATCCTCTGGCTCTAGTGTCCAGCCTTCAAAGTCTCCTTATCATACCCTCCAAAAAACAATCTCCATGTTCCCATGAGAAAGTATTGTCTAAGTAATTCAAAGCTATAATTCCAAATCCCCCTGGCCCCTTAATCCGTTATTAAATTTTCAAAATCCATACACTAAGCACTTTTGCTGTATAGTTTTTAAAAAATCATGTATTTTAAAAAGTTTTAAAATCAAATTTACACCATCATCTTTAAAGTAGAGGGAAACTCACCCAATGAATGCTGTAAAACTTTGCCAGTCTCAAAGGGCTTAATCTCTGCAATATGCAAAGTGTTTGTGGGTGTGTGTTAAAAATGATTAAGATATAAGACTCAGTCAAGTTTTGTGTCCATAAAGGCTGTGAATTTGAGCTTGTTGTAAATCCCAATTCCCAGTTGCTTTATTCATAGGCCAACTATAAAATGGACAGTTTCTGTGGTCCACTGTTGAGTAATAGTAGTTGTCTGGAATCCCATGGATGATCTCAATAATTTCTTCTTTGTTCTGGTGACATTACCTTAATTCGGATGCAGCATTGTCTTGCTAGCTAGCAATAACCAGCAGATTGTCTACTTGCCATGGTACCTATAGCAATAGCACTTAGAATATACTGCCCCATAGTGCTTTACAACCCTCTCTAAGCAGTTTACAGACTCAGCATATTGACCCCAACAATCTGGGTCCTCATTTTACTGACCTTGGAAGGATGGAAGGCTAATGAATGTTGAGCCCTTCAGGATCGAACTCTAGATTATGGGTGGAGTTAGTCTACAATGCTGCATTCTAACCACCATACCACCAGGATTCCTTATATAAAGTCCCAGGCAATTTATCTATATGTTTTTTTTTTAATGCTTATTCTTTCAGAAGATGGAAGGACTTGCATTTCATCATCCAGCTCAGTCACGCAGGAATTCTTAGTTGAGGATAAAAGGCAGTTGCTCAAATCCATGGCCATAATCGTAACTCAATGTTGGGTATACCTGGACAACCTGTGATCTCCCATATGTGGCACTTGTTCCAGAATCCCTTACCATGATTGGGAGAGCTTATGTGAAAGGTTCTTAAGCCAGATTTAGAGTACAAACTGCCTACTGCAAGGTAGGTTGTTCCATTGGAACACTGGAGTCTTGGAATTGCTAGGTTGAAAGCAGGACCAGATAACAAGAGGTTATCTTTTATTATTTTTTTAATACAAAGCTGATTTCTACTATAGCTTTTAGAGAAAGATCCCCATGTACAGGATATAGATGTGAGCATTAATTTACTTTTTTTGGCCTCAAATGTTCCATATTATGCACAAATTAATAGATTTTTTTTAAAAAACTCCCAACATAAATTTCTTTATTAAGGCTATATATATCAACACTACAATACATGATTATATAGGGTGCCATTTGCATTCCATTTTTCAGATAATCAAAAGCAGAACTTATATACTGGACACACACACACACACACACACACACACACACACACACACACACACACACACACAAGCAACGCACGCACGCACGCACGCACGCACGCACATAGACAGAGGTGTTCACCTGTTACAAATCACTCTTCCTGTCAAGATCTCATGATCACAAAACCCACCAAAATGTGAACTTGAGTTTTGTACATTCCTGAATAATGTTATGGCTTCCCGATACCTTGTAAAATGTAAAAACATTTTGCAGAAATGGCAAAAATAACAAACTTTAAAATGTTCAGAAGGGTCACATAATAAAATAGCAGATGTCAGCAAGCAGTCTACAAAAACTTCATGTATCTTTGACACGGACATTTGATACCTGAGATCAAAGCAGTTTCTGCACATTATTGTGTACTAATGGGAGAAACCATGGTCAAGTGCCACAAAGGAGAAATAAAAATGGTACAAGGAACCCAATTAAAAATAGTATAAAAATACATATAAAGAGGGAAAAACCAACCATCCATTTTTCTTACCTATGAAAATTGGTCATTATCTTTAGTAGGTTAATTATGGACTAACATCTTGTATGTTTGCTTAATATTAACTATTCTGTCTTCATATTATTATTGTGGAGAGACTAGAGTTAGTAGAGATATGCCTTATTGGGGAAAACCCAGTTGTTTTTAAGGATGAACTTTTAAATACATTCTTGAGGATTCAAGAATTATCTCAGATAAGTTTCAATTTTAATGTTTGTCCATTTTGGGGAAGCTGGCTGCCAACTTGCTAAAACTTCATCTGCAAGTTGTTTCCCCATGTGGTTTTCTATTTATCTGCATCATAAAAATACAATATAATCTTTCTGTGAAACTCTACCACAAAGATAATTAACTAACATACTGCAGATGTTTTTCCAGGGGATAGTTAAAGTGATTACCACTCTGGAAGGCATAATTATTAAGGGAAACCATCCACTGTGTAAATTTGCCCTTATTGCTTTTAAGAATGATGGTTATGTGCTGGCTACTCATCTCTGGATTCGTTCAAAAGTGGATTATGCAGAAGGAAGGCAGTTTAATTATTTATTTAGCCTATGGCAATGTTACATTAGCCAGGAGACTACAGTGTGTTAACACAAAATAGTTGTTAGGCTGCCAATGATTGTTAGTCTGTTCAGGTCACACATGTACCCTATCCAGAGTACACAGGGGGCAAACTATCTCCACATTCAGAATGGCTAATGGTGTTGTGCAGTATCATCCAGTGTTTTTTTTCTTCCACTGATCTGGCCTTGTGTTCAGATATTGCATTCGGGCAGGTCACGCACCCATTTGATTACTTCCGCATGAAGTGCTGTTATTTTTCTCATTGAAATGATACCTATTTATCTACTTTCATGTAGCATGCTTTTGAACTGCAAGATTGGCATAAGCTGAGGCAAGTGATGGGAGCTCATTCCATCATGTAGTGCTAGGACTCGAATTACTAGAGTACAGACCTTCTCTGGCATCTTTAAGCCACTGAGGCACCACACCTCTAGGAAGGCAGTTATTTATTTCAAATCACCCCAAAAGCAGCTTATTGCAGTACTAACATTTTGTCTGTTTCTGATGAGAAAAGAAGGCAGTGTTAGCTTAGGAAGACCATTGCCAATGACATTAATAACTGCAATGGGCCACTCATCATTTTACAGGGGTGATATTCATTTACCTTCCCTACCAGTTTGCAAATGTGAGCTCCGTGCATGCGCTCAGCCTTCCACACATGTGCTTTTGATGAAAAAAGAGTCTAAATGGGATGCCATAGAGCCCCAAAGACTGAGCATCAGCAATGTATGGAGTTAATTGTCATAAATGTAGCATTATTTTTCTCAGATTCTCTATATTGAAAAAGAGCAGCAGATTCCTCTGTATTCCATTTAGTTCACATCAATTTTTCTATCTTTCTAGCATTAGAATAAAGAAGGCTACATATGGCAAAAATGACGGTCTCCGTTAGATAAAATAATATTAACTTGTGACTGCAGCAGCATACTGGTTATCTGCCCCCCCAGCATGACTTAGTTTGCATACCTCTAATCCAAGAAACCCAGTCAATGCCTGAAGGGCATAAGGCTTGCTTGACAGAACTTCTGAATCTTTGCTATGCTCAAAAGCCTTCTGCAATGGAATGCCGGAATAGAAAAGTATAAAGTTCTGTGTTTTCCTCAACTATTATTCATCTCTTGTATTACGTCTACCTCTAGAGGATGTTTCTAGATGCTTCTTATGCTCGTCCCGATATAATCAGTGCAAATATTATTTTACTCAAGGAATAAATAGCATGTTCGTGCAACCCATGGTGAAAGGTTCATCAGCAAAGGAGGTATTTATAAAATAGAATGGAAGGGAAAAGGATTGTGGACTTTAGATGCAATGAACAAAACTTCTGTTGTATTTCTATTCTTTTACATCTTTGCATGATGATTCTATTATACCAAAGATAATAACTGTTGAATACTAGCGCGGGAAATACTAGCGCGCGAACAAAGGACTCCTTCCTGATTGGTTCCCGGGCGGAGCCGGTTCAATCCTCGCCCTGATTGGCCGAGCTACTCGACGCCCCATTGGCTCCTCGTTCAAACCCGGGGGTATAAATGTAAGGCGCGAAACACGCCACGTTGAATCGCAGTTTACTATGAGCTGAATAAAGTCACTTTCCTCTTAGCTCTTGTCGCGTCCTTCCCTTCGCTCCAAGATACAAAACTGGCGACGAAGGTGGGATTCCGATTCCCGCGACCACGGAGAAGAACAGCCAGCTGCCACCGCGTCTGAACCAGCTAGCACGCTATCCTCGGACCAAGAACGCCGGCAGCGAACGCGAAATTTTCTCCGTCATTCTCTCTCTTTCTCCGGCTCCACACCACGATGGCGTCATCGCTTCCTCCTTTCGCGCCATTCGGCGGAGCCACCGGAGAATCATGGGACGGGTTCATGGAGCGATTCGAATGCTACCTGATCGCCTCGAAAAACCAGGCTCAGACCGACGAGGAGAAGTGCAGTTTCTTCCTCTCCTGCTGTGAGCCGTCCATGTTCGCCTCTGCGAGAGCCCTGGCCGCCCCGAGGCCAGCCTACAAACTTGGGTGGGCCGAGCTGATGTCCAGGCTTAGGAACCACTACGCTCCCTCACCCTCTCTGTTTGCACGCCGTTTCGCTTTCCGCCGCCGAGTACAAAGGGCCAACGAGTCCATTAGCCATTTCCTGGAGGCTTTGCGCACCGTGGCCGCCCAGTGTGATTTCGCAGACCTGGAGGAGAATCTTGCGGAACAGTTTGTGTGCGGGGTCCGCGACGCACATTTACGCGGCCGATTACTCCGGAATCACAAGATTACCCTGATGCAAGCCGTGGAGATAGCGCGAGCAGCCGAACTCTCCGAACAATCCACGGCCGACATGGAACGCCTCCAGCTAAACCCCCCCGCACAACCCGCCGCGGGGCCGTCCACCCAGACGAACCTCGTCGACGATCTCTCCCCTGCCGAAGACGAGGAGGAGGAGGAGGAAATCGTCGGCCAGATGAGGATGCAGCCGAAGCAGAGGCCACCCCAGCAACCGCCGGCGCCCGTTCAGCCAGCATCAAACGCACCTTGCCGCGGATGTGGCGGCCGCCACAGCCGCGCAGCCTGCCCGTACCGCTCTGCCGTTTGCCGCCGCTGCCGAGGAGAGGGGCACCTCGCCAGAGTATGCCGGGCTCCCCTGCCAGCCCCGTCGTTCATGCAACCCAGCAACCAGCGCCCGGCGCCGCAACGCCGCCAGCAACCGCGTCCCGCGAAGCGCACTGAGGACTGCTACTCAACTTACCAGCCCTCCAGCGCTGACTGCGTGGTCTACCAGGCATCCCACGTTCCTGCTGGCCACCGGAAAATAAGCACCGCCGTCCGGCTCGAAGGTCAGCTTTGCCAAATGGAGGTGGACTCCGGTTCATCCCGTTCTCTCCTATCTTGGGCTTTGTTCTCCCGCCTTTGCCCCGGGGTTCCCCAGAGAAAGCTGCGCCCCGCCCGGGTCTCCCTCCTAGACTACCAGGGGAATGGGATTCCCACAGCCGGGATATACCACATCCGGGTGGAATACGGGAATTTTAAAGGGAAACTCCCAGTTTTAGTCGTTAGGAACAACCTGCCCGCTCTCCTGGGGTTGGAATGGTTCTCCGCTTTGGGCCTCACCATAGAAGGGGTACACAGGGTAGTCCCCCTCGCCGTAGATAGCGTCCTAGACGAGTTCTCAGACGTGTTCGATGGGAGATTGGGCTGTTATAAGGGCACCCCCATTTCCCTCTGCCTCGATCCCCAGGTAGCTCCCGTTAGACTAAAGGCACGCAGGGTTCCTTTCGCATTGCGAGCAAAAGTAGACGCAGAACTGGACAAACTTATTGAGCAAGGGGTACTCGAGCCCGTAGATCACGCCCGTTGGGAAACCCCCATAGTCCTCCCGGTCAAACCCGACGGATCGGTGAGAATATGTGCCGACTACAAGTCGACCATCAATTTGGCCCTGCAGGCAAACCCGTACCCGGTTCCCGTAGTGCAGCACCTACTCCACTCCTTAGGACAGGGCCGCATTTTCGCTAAGCTAGACATGGCACAGGCCTACCAGCAGCTTCCCGTAGATGACGATGCGGCCGCAGCCCAGACCATCGTCACCCACCGTGGGGCTTTCCGTTGCCGCCGTCTCCAATTCGGCGTTTCGGTTGCCCCTGGGATTTTCCAGAGCCTCATGGAGCGGTTGCTCCACGGGCTCCCAGGCGTCGTCCCCTACTTCGACGACGTCCTGGTCGCAGCCCCCAGTCACTCGGAACTCCTGAAAACACTGCGGGAGGTCCTCATACGTTTCAGGGAAACAGGACTGAAATTAAAGCGCAGCAAATGCGAAATTGCTGTTCCCAAAGTTGAGTTCTTGGGGTTCCTCATTGATGCCCAAGGCATCCACCCCACTCCTTCCAAAGTCGCCGCCATCAAAAACGCACCCGCACCCACCTCTAGGGCGGAATTACAGGCGTTCCTGGGGCTTTTAAACTTCTACGCCCCTTTTATCCCCCACAAGGCGTCACTAGCTGAGCCGCTACACAGACTACTTGACCGGTCAGCGGCCTGGAAATGGGGTAGCCGTGAAGCGCACGCGTTCGCGGCTATAAAAGATATTTTAACTTCATCGGCAGTCCTAATCCAGTACAGCGATAGGATGCCTCTAATTCTGACTTGCGACGCCTCCCCCTATGGCGTTGGGGCGGTCCTGAGCCACGTCCTCCCGAACGGCTCAGAAGCCCCCATAGCTTTCTATTCCCGGACACTCTCCTCCACGGAGCGGAACTACAGCCAAATCGATAAAGAGGCTCTGGCTGCAGTCTCCGGCATTAAGCGGTTCCATGACTACCTCTACGGTAGGAATTTCACCCTGGTCACGGATCACAAGCCCCTCTTGGGGCTACTGGCGGGCGACAAGCCAACTCCCCCCATTTTGTCCCCCCGCATGACTAGGTGGACGGAGTTTCTAACAGCGTATTCGTATACGCTGTTATACCGTCCGGGCAAACAGCTAGGGCACGCAGACGCTCTAAGCCGTTGCCCTCTGCCAGAGACGGACACAGCCCACGTGCCCGCGCTCTCTGTTCTGTCCATCGCCGAATCCGACCTCCCTGTCTCGGCCGCGGACGTCGCAGCCTGCACAAAGGCTGACCCCGTCCTATCTCAGGTTGCTTCATGGGTTTTGAGGGGGTGGCCCACGGAAAAGGTAGCGGAAGAATTCCGTCCATTCAAAATGCGACAAGCCGAACTCGCCCTTCACGGGGGGTGTCTTGTCTGGGGGGATAGGGTAGTGATCCCCACAGCCCTGCGGGCACGAATCCTGCCTGCACTCCATAAAAACCACCCAGGCATAGCGCGAATGAAAGCGTTAGCCCGTAGCTACGTGTGGTGGCCCTTGTTAGATTCCGAAATCGCAGATTATGTAGGCCGATGTAGAATATGCCAAAATTCCAGGCCGAATTCCCCCACAGCCGCTCCTCGCGAGTGGGAAATCCCTAGAGGCCCATGGTCCCGTTTACATATTGATTTCGCCGGTCCCTTCCACGGCCGAAACTTTATGATAGTGGTAGATGCTTACTCTAAGTGGGTGGAGCTGGTGATCATGACCTCCACCACAGCGGAGAGTACAGTGAGGGCCCTCCGTAAGATGTTCGCTACCCATGGGTTACCGGATGTGATAGTTTCCGATAATGGGCCCCAGTTTACCTCCACCACGTTCCAAGAATTCCTGGCCGAGCAAGGAATCAGACACGCGGCCACAGCCCCCTATCACCCAGCTAGTAATGGCCGGGCGGAGCGCGCAGTTCGCTCAGCGAAAGAAGCCTTGGGCCGCATGGGCCAGGGCGACTGGCAAGAAAGAGTGGCGGCTTACCTCTTGAGCCAGCACTCCATACCCTGCCCAACGACGAATAAAAGTCCCGCAGAGCTCTTGATGGGTAGGAGACTGCGAACCTCCCTAGACAGGCTCCATCCACTTTACGCAGGGGATCTGCCGAGCAACCTGGGGGCCCTCCCTTCCCACGCGTTTAAGTTAGGGGATCCGGTATGGGCCCGCTCCTTTTCCGGGGATCCACGGTGGGTTCCCGCAACCATCACAGCTCTGACCGGCCCCTGTTCCTTCAGGGTCGGCCTGGCCGACGGAGCACAATGGAGGCGCCACGTGGACCAATTAAGGCGTCGCCTTCCCGCGGAAACAGACGGCCCGAGCCCTGCGAACACCCGCTCACACCAGGAGCCAACATCGTTGATTTTTTCCCCATCGGACCGCTTCCACCCGGGGAACGAGAGGCAAGCCGTTGCGAACTTTCCGGACAGGCACGCCTCAACCGGCTACTCCCTTCCTCGAAGCCCTTATCGAGACTCTGAACCTACACCCCAACCAGACTGCACGGGACCGCAACCGGACACTCAGGTTGACACGGAAACGCCACCTCAGACAGTTGGACATTGGACGGGGGACCCGGGGCCAGCTCTCTCCCGCGGGCCCGAACCGCAGGTTCACCGCCCCACCACGGACACGCCTCCGCCAGCGGTTTCCCCCCCGTCAACAACCGCCGGGGAGCCGCGAAGGTCAGGGCGAGAACGCCACCGCCCCGCCTACCTACAAGACTATGTTTGCCCTTCCCAAAAGAACTCTTTGACTGGGGGGGGAGGGGTGTTGAATACTAGCGCGGGAAATACTAGCGCGCGAACAAAGGACTCCTTCCTGATTGGTTCCCGGGCGGAGCCGGTTCAATCCTCGCCCTGATTGGCCGAGCTACTCGACGCCCCATTGGCTCCTCGTTCAAACCCGGGGGTATAAATGTAAGGCGCGAAACACGCCACGTTGAATCGCAGTTTACTATGAGCTGAATAAAGTCACTTTCCTCTTAGCTCTTGTCGCGTCCTTCCCTTCGCTCCAAGATACAAAAATAACAACTGAACTTTGGGTCAATCACTCTCTTGTGGCCCAGTCTCCATTCGTCTGACTGAAAGACACAAAAACTCCAGAATTATAAAGCCTACAAACTTGAAATTTGAGCACATAGGTTCCTCTTGGCTTCTAGGTGCTCACCAAGAAAGGATTTTTCAAAATGACCATCAGAACATTAGTATTTCTTATAATGTACTTAACACACTCTGATGCTAAGGAGTTCTATTCCCCCTCCCCACCTGAAAAGAATTCTGTTCCAACTGCTGGTTACCTCACATACCCCACCTCAGTTCAAACTGGCAGACGTTCCACTCCTTCACTCAGGACTGGTCTGGGCTCCTTACAGTACTAAACATTGGTACCTCACCAAAATGTCTATTTCCCCCACCTATGGAACTGGGCGATGGAAGAAAGATTCCCATATGTGCTTCAATCACGAGCACCACTGAGCCGACGTATTGAACCAGAGTGAACCGGATTTCTCCTGCATTGCCCGATCACATAGTTTTGTCACAAAGCATGAGTATCTAGGTAGTGTGTGTGTGTGTGTGTGTGTGTACACATACATATACATATACAGACACACACTATTACAGTGGTCCCCAACCTTTTTATCGCCGCGGACCAGTCAGCCTTTGATAATTTTACCGTGGCCCGCTGAGCGCGCGCAGGGGTGGGGGGGCGTTGTTCTGCAGCGATCATGGCCCCCAGCCATTAATGTCTAAACTGCTGCAAGATATACTTAAATATTGATAAAATGTGAGGGGGTGTACTCACTTCTGTGATATCTATCCATCCATGTCTGTCTCTGTCTCTGTCTCTCTCTGTGTATGTATGTGTGTATGCGTGTATGTGTATATATCCTCTATCTATCTATCATCTATCTATCTATTTATCTATTTATCCATCCATCCATCCCTCTCTATCTATCAATCACCTATCCACCATCTATCTATCTATTCTAGCTGGCTGGGCAATTTGGGGAGTTGAAGTCCAAAAGTGTTAAAGTTGCTGAGATTGAGAAATGAGGACGAAACAAAAGGGAAGAGAATGAAACAAGGTCGTAGAGAGAGATTGCAAAATGAAAGGGCAACTTCTCTTTTTATTTCCTTCCACCCCCACCACCCCCACCACCCCCACCGTGCCTCTCTGGCAATTGGCTGCCCAGGAGGTGGGGAGGGGAAGATGTTTCACAGACAGCTGCCACCCGCCCATCTCTCTCTCTCTCTCTCTCTCTCCGCCTCCCCATCTGACCTCGGCTGCTCCACGGCGGAGACCCCAGAAGGCAAGCAAAAAAAAAAAGAAGGGCTCAGGAGTGGGGGAAGAAAACAAACCCCATCACGTTCCTATCTGTGAAAGCTCCCCGCTCCCTTCCTGGGCAGCCAATTGCCAGAGAGGCAGTGTGTGTACGTGTGTGTGTGGGGGGGGGGGTGTTTGGCAGCCCGCGGCGCGCCTAGTCCGCTGTGGAACGCGCTGCCACCCGCCCAGCGCTCTCTCTCTCTCTCTCCCCCCCTCCAATCTCCCGCTTCTGCTTCGACCGGCCAGCAACTTGTCCCCGCTTGCCCGGGGACTGGCCTCTGATTGGCTGGCGGGGAGAAAGCCTCGCCAGGGAAGGAGGCGAGGACTCCACGGTGACGTCATGGGGACGGCGCCCCCAGGTAGCGGCGAACCGAACGCGCTCCGTCTCCACGAGCTACCAAGGTGGCCAGGCGCGGCCGGGTTGGGAGTGGGGTTTGGACCGGAGAGGCGGCTCTCGGGTTCGAGTCCCGGGGTTGATCTCAGGCTGCGCGTGTGGGTGAAGAGGCAGCAGGGATCATGGCCCCCGGCCGCTGCAGCGATCATGGCCCCCGGCCACTGCGCGGCCCGGTGCCAGGTACTCCGCGGCCCGGCACCGGTCCGCGGACCGGGGGTTGGGGACCACTGCACTATTATATAGATAACTGTAAATGATTGTGATTATACTTATAAAAATATCATCTAGATCATTTAATATCAGCTTTAAATTTTACCATGCTAGCCCCTTAAATTCCAAGAGCAGGACATAGATAATGCCAGATGTTCAAATAAAGAATGTGGTTTTGCCCATGACTTATAGGCTAGAAATTTGGGATTTTGAACTTCAACATCTTAAAAAGTTGCAGAGTAGAGAAGGAATAATTGAGAGGAATAAAATAAGACTGAGGAAACCCAGGTACAATCCCATGGGCATTGAGTCTCTCAGTCTATCTCTCAATAATAATCCATCTTATAAAATTGTTTTACTGGTAAAAATTATTTAGGAAATCATGATTATTGAAATTTTTGGAAGAAAAGCAGGATATGAATGCAGTAGTAAAAATGAATAAAAACATGTAGCATTATGGTTATAGAGTCAGTACAACCTCTATTCAGATACTGGAAAGTAGGGCTCAAATTAGAATTCTGCCCTGGGGTCTCTCACAGATGTAATAAGGCCATTGATATAAGAGTATTTAAATTTCATTAGGCATAAATGTCTGGGTTTTTTTGTCCTCCAAGAAGAGCTCCATTAGTCATTCAAAGAGAAAGACTTCCAATTTGTTATAAAGTTACCTTTGTTGTCACAGTCACTTCTTCCTCTGATTTTGATGAATCATTTCTGAAAGCTCTGCTTGTTTAGCGCAAACTCAGAACATGAGAACTTATGGGAATAACTGGATTCTAATAGGTTTCATTTCTACGTGCAGCATTGGTAATAGGTACTTGAAATGGAACTATATTATTATTATTTTAAAAAAGCATGCAAAATTTAATCATTTCATCTTGATGTTCAGCAAAGGATTTTTCTGTGACAGAAATGCTCTGGACACATCAAAGAAGTGCACACCATGTCTTATGATTGCTCACAATGTAATACTTCACAGCATTATAGGGGAAAATGTAAACAAATCAGCCATAGGCAGTAATGCTTTTTTTTAAAAAAACGTGGTAATTGGGTATATTTGTGTGTGTAGCTGTTGTGTTTCAAGCTAGCATTTGAACAATTTATTTACTACCTTAATATTCTACTCTACCTCTAAGGAGCTTCAGGCAGCAATTTAAACTTTCAATAGCCATGTGAAGCCAGGTATTAGTAAAGTATTATTTTTATTATAGAGATTTACAGTGTGCTGAACACAGGAAAAAATCTGACACCACTTCCCCCACTTGCACAGACCATGCAACTTACTCTTAATAATTACTTTTTCATATGACCTTTATACTGCTACCTATCTACCCATCCATCCATCCAAGCTCTCTATCTACTACTTAAATGGCCTTTCTTCCTATACTGTGAATAACATGGCATGAGGACCCTATTCATTCTGTTCAGGATAGCCCAGGACTTTAGCCTCAGGGGACTGCTGAAGGAGCATGGAATGAAAAATGACAGGGGAATAGATCAGTTTGGGAAGAATTAAAATAAAGATGCTGCAAGCCAGGAAGAAAAGCATCCTGGCAGTAAGTTAGAGAGATGAATGTCATAGCTGAGCAGTAATCTGAATCTAAAGCTGCCTTTGTTGGAAGCCAAATTTTATTCATGTGTTCACTTCAGCAGACTTGAAAACAGTAATTGTATGCAGGAGCCTTGAATCAAGTAGTGTTCAAAAGCTGCAGTGGCACAGTGGTTAGATTGAAGTACTGCAGGCTACTTCTGCTGACTGCCAGCTGACTGTAATTTTGGCAGTTCGAATCTCACCAGGCTCAGAGTTGACTCAGCCTTCCATTCTTCCAAGGTCGGTAAAATGAGGGCCCAGATTGTTGGAGGCTATATGCTGACTCTGTAAACCGCTTAGAGAGGGTTGTAAAGCACTGTGAAGCGGTATATAAGTCTAAGTGCTATTGCTATTGCTATCCTTTTAAGAAAGAGAGTTGGGCTCAATCCTCACAAGACTGAATGGATATAGATTTGGGGGGAGATCTGCATCAGGGGACTTTCCAGTTTTAGTATTGGGTAGGGTTGCTCTTCTCCTTTTAAGACTGGTATGTAGACTAGAGGTTATCTTGGACTCACAGGTTCTGCTTAAAGAGCACAGCTTCATCTGTTGATCCACTTGAGGCCAATCCTGAATCAGGAGGTTATCCAGACAGTCTCTTGTGCTCTATTTACCTTGTGTTTCGGACTCGTGCTATGCAGTCTGCATGGGTCAGCCCTTGGGAACTACTCAGAAGCATGTGGTGGTGTGCCCATATTGCTCCGAGAGCTGCTCTGGTTCCCCCCCGCCGCCGCTTTCTTACTTTATACATAAACAGCTTCTAAATTGACTAAACAAATCTGCTGCAAACATTCTGGCAGGTATTTTCTCTGTTTCTGTAGCTTTAAAGGCCAATTAAAACAAAACTCTGCATGCAGAGGCATGGTCCAGAAGAGTGAAGATTATTTGAAACATGATTTGCTTGTAAAAATTGGTTTAAATGATATGTAGGGAGATCAAATCTGCAGTATTAAATATACAGTGGTTGTAAAGAGGTAAGTGGTCTGTTCATTAATTTTCATATGTTTTGTGCCTTGTAGAAGTTGCATAGTTTTGAAGAGATACTTATATTCATTTTACATCTATATGCAATCATTTTTGTTAACTGTATAGGTAGAGTCCTTCTGGGAAAGTGTCCTGGCAAAACCTTAGGAGCCTTATAATTCATACAGGCTTAAATGTCAAATAGAGATAATGAGGTGTTACATATAAGACCAGCTAAAATGTAAGAAGCCAGGTGAATTTTTATTAGAAATGAATTACTTTAGCTTGGGAAAATAGATTTAAACTTCCTCCTAGGGCTTTTTCCCCTCATTAATTAACACCTGCATCAGCAGTCTAGTTTATTAAGGAAAGTTATAGAAAAGTGTAAAATAAAACATATAATTGATGGATGTGGAATTGCTAACTTTAATTCTAATGCTCAATACTTAATTTCTGTAATGAGTAAAAACCCTTGGTGGTGGCTTACTCGGGTAACTTTGTTTGGATAGAATATGGAACGAGGAGTTCTTGGTTTTCTTGTAGAGCACTAAAGAACCCACATTTCAACCCTGAGCTACAAATATTCTCCTTTATTAGAATATGAAATGCCACTCTCAGTTCTGTGCTGTCCACGTGTGATGAGGTTTAATCCCCCAAATTTCCTAACTAGTTAAGTAATTCTAGGAACTGTACCAGGGGTGGGCTTCAAAAATTTTAGCACCCATTGCTGCGTGGGCATGGCCATTGCGAGCATGGCCAAGTTGGCCATGGGGGGGGGGCATTTTTAACTTCCCTGGGATCTGGAGGTTTTCCTTGAGCCTCCAGGAGGGCGAAAACAGCCAATGGGTCCATTTTCACCCTCCTGGAACTTCTGGGAAGCCCATATTTTGCCCTCCCTGATCCTCCGTGCGAGCCCTGTACTTACCTGGCATCCCTAATGGGCCATGTGGGGACTCCTGGGAGTGGCAGGGAGGGATGAGAGGGGTGGGCAGGGTGGGTGGGGCCAGCCAGGGGTGGGATTTGTGGGTTCTCCAAACAGGGCAAATTCTTAGCTAGAGGTTATCCCGAACCCGTGCAAACCTACAGTAGCCCACCCCTGAACTATACTCTTAACAGAAAAAAAAAAGATTTATTTATGTATGTGAATCTCA
This sequence comes from Thamnophis sirtalis, assembly GCF_051295495.1. NCBI lineage: Eukaryota > Metazoa > Chordata > Lepidosauria > Squamata > Natricidae > Thamnophis > Thamnophis sirtalis. Next base: position 61,321,953 of record NW_028261385.1, read on the forward strand.
TCAGAACAGGATGGGAGAAAGTTTCTAATAAACTTCTTGAATAGCCTTTCTTTATGAGAGGATAAAACTTCACCTTGAATTCATGAAGTTTATACCAACATGTCTGGGTAGCATTGTTAGGAAAATCTGGCTTAGAATTTTCTAAATAAGACACAAAAGGCTGTGGAAAGTTTTGTTTTCAACCTTCCATTCTGTTTTAACCCCTTAATTGATGGATTGGGTTTATAAACTGTTCCAATCATAGCAGACTCTGAGTGGTGAAATGTTACTGCCTAACAAAGCTGTGGCAAATTTCAATTAAAAATATCAATCAGACACCCCACTACTACAATCATCAAAAAGAGCAGAAAATACAGTACCACACTTTCTGGAAATGTCACAGAGGTAATATTCAGTTGTTGAGAAAACTATGAAAGAGCCGCCAGTTGCAAAAAAAAACTTTATTCAACCAAGACAACTTCAGAAACTGTCTATATTGCAATTTCTGTTAACTAATATTAATAATAGTTTTTTTCACCCTGCATTTAAAAGTGAAAGGAACACTTTAAAACTACTATTTGTGGATGTGTGGAAAGGGAAAAAAACAGATGAAGAATAACAGAGTTGGAAGGGACCTTGGAAGTCTTCTAGTCCAACCCTCTGCTATACCCTTTCAGACAAATTGTTGTCCAATCTCTTTTTAAAAAACTTCCAGTGTTGAAGTTTTCACAACTTCTGGAGGCAAATTGTTCCACTAATTAATTGTTCTAACTGTCAGGAAATTCTTAGTTCTAAGTTGCTTTTCTCCTTGATTAGTTTCCACTCATTGCTTCTTGTTCTACCCTCAGGTGCTTTGGAGAATAGCTTGACTCCCTCTTCTTCATGGCAACCCCTGAGATATTGGACCACTGCTATCATATCTCCCCTAGTCCTTCTTTTCATTAAAATAGCCAGTTCCTGCAACCATTCTTCATATGTTTTAGCTTCCAGTCCCCTAATCATCTTTGTTGCTCTTCCCTGTTCTCTTTGTAGAGTCTCAACATCTTTACTACATTGTGCCAACCAAAACTAGATATAGTATTCTAAGTGTGATCTTACCAAGGCCTTATAAAGTGGTATTGACACTTCATGTGATCTTAAGTCTATCCCTCTGTTAATGTAGCTGTCTGGCATATTTAGGTAGTAATAAGCCATCATTTAATATATTTTTCCAAACATCACCATGCTTACATGATTTTCAATAGGGAAATTTCCCCTGCTTGGATAGGTTGACTGAATGTTGATTAACACTGGAAACTGGTTTGAGGATTGTTGTCCAGTGCAAGTATTGATTGTTGATATTTATGCCCAGAGAGCACTGCAGCTTCTTTGCACTTCAGTAGTTTTACTGGTTTAGTTTGCACCAACATAACTGAGCCAGCATGCGGTGAATAGCAAATGTTTTGCTAAGGAGAAATAGGAGAAGGGTTGAATTCTGGCATGGAATCTGAAGCACACTTGATGAAAATTGCTAAAAACATTTGCTGAAAATAATAAGAAAATGTCAGTATTACTAGCATATTTATTACAAACATCTGTTCTTTATTTTTAGACTTAAATATACTACTGCAGTCTTTGGTCCCATGACTCTTAGCATTACTGTAATTATTACTATTCTTCTACACAACAGTGGAAAATAATGAAGCCAAAGCACTAGGAAATTCTGTTTGAGGCAAACACAACCTTGCATATTTCTAAGAAAACTGCTGCTGTTTATACCCCTCTTGTCCTTTTGAGTCTGTTCATCATGCTGAATCCCAAACCTGGGCCTCAGAAGCTAAAGAGGTTGTGTACAAATAATATAACCCTTGAGGAGAAAGTAGAACAATTACAATTCAAATGATTTGCGGGCTTATTAACAACTTTGCTCCGAAAAAGGAGTTGTGTGTTTGCTGTTTGCAACAATATGATGGAGCACAGGGGCCTCAATGGTTGAATTTGGCAGCAAGCCATGGAAGAAAAGTATTGTCAAGCCAAGATGCACCGTTTAAAATTGTAGCCACTTCTGTAGTAACAAGAATGTACTATCTTAGCATGATACAATGCTGTCTAGTCCATCATATTTCTGTGTGATCCTTACTAGGGTCTTTGCAGAGCTGAGCTGGTGGTACCCACATGGCACTAGCTATGGTTTATGATGTTTTACACCAGTAATTGCTAACCTGGGCAGTTTTGTGATGCATGAATTTAAAGACTCAGCCAATATAGCCATTGCTAAGAATTCTTGGTGGCTCAGTGGCTAAGACACTGAGCTTGTCGACAATAAGGTTGACAGTTTGGCAGTTCAAATCCCTAGCACCACATAACAGAGTAAGCTCCTGTTACTTATCCCAGCTTCTGCTAACCTAGCAGTTCGAAAGAATGTAAAAAAATGCAAGTAGAAGAATAGGAACCACCATTGATGGGAAGGTAACAGCGTTCCGTGTGCCTTTGGCATTTAGTTATGCCAGCCACATGACCACAGAGACGTCTTCAGACAGTGCTGGCTCTTTGGCTTTGAAACAGAGATGAGAACCGCCTCCTAGAGTTGGGAATGACTAGCACATATGTGAAAGGGGAACCTTTACCTTTACCTTAAGAATTCTTGGGAGTTGAAGTCCGCTGATCTGAAAGCTGTCAAGGTTGAGAAACACCAATCTAGATATATCAAATTAGTTCCACCATTGTGGATGGAAGTTCTTCAGTAAAGACTCATGTTGCTAAATTGCTAAGGTAGAGAAACACTACTCTACAGTACTTCACCATCTCAGTCCTATCCTTCCTGGAGTTAATTCAGGGTATTAGATTTCTCCCTTTCTCCCCAAGTATCCTGAGAATACTGAGGTGCAGTTTTATTTCAAAGCAAAAGTTGCATTTCAAAGACGTTACATAACATCAGTGAATTTTGTGGAGCAGGTATTTTCCCCCTTTCCATTGCTGCTGGTTTGAACTGTTTTTTTTTTTAAATCTACTTCTCCCTTTCAAACTCTTGCTTGTATAAGAATATTTACCACTTTCCCAGCAGGAGTTCTCGTGTTATAGCATACTGAAAAAACAAATCTTTTCCCTCTTTCCTGAGTTTGTGTTGTGTTAGTGGCAGAGGTTAGAAAAACAGCCTTCAGAGATAGATTTTTAAAATGCAAAATTAGTCTGTTTACTCAGCAGATGACAGAGAGCTCATAAAGAAGAGGCATGGAATTGCCTATCCTGATGCCCATCACGAATCAGGCTTCCCTAGAATTGACCGATCAGTGCAAAATAAAACATGAAGATATAGTTTGTGATGTCAAACATGATACATTCTCAAGTGCTAAAGGCATAAGAATAATATGGGTAGTGGTTGGACACCTTTCATGTGCAAAGACTCAGAATAATTTTTTTTCAGTTCAAAATACACATAACACTAAGCAATGTCCCTTAAATATTGTTATCTCTCAGTTGGATGTTCCAATGCACTCTACGTAGCACCCAGAAGCTACAGTTGGTGCAGTGTGCATCACATGGGCAGTTCTTGGGACCCAAGGGTAACCCATGTAACATCACTGCTCCCTGAGCTGCACTGGAGGCTGGTTTGCTTCCAGATGCAATTCAAGGTATTGGTAATCACCATTAAAGTTCTTCATGGCATGGGTCCAGGCTACCTGAAGGACCATCTCATCTCAGTAGAATTGGCCTGCCTATCCATGCTGGCAGAGGAGGCATCCTGCAGTCCTCATTGGCCAGGGTATTCCAGCTCGTGGAGTTCAGCAGAACAACTCTGTTGTTACACCTGCCCTTTAGAATATGCCTCACTGAGTAAGGATAGCTATGGGGGTGGGCTTCAAAAATTGCAGCAATGGGTTTGCTGCCCTGTTGCTGGGTGAGCATGGCTATGGTAGACATTGTCTAGTTGGCCTCCTGCACCATGGCGGGGGGGGGGGGATTTTTTGTCTTCCCTAGGCTCCGGAGGCTTTCCTCGAGCTCTTGGAGGGTGAAAACTGCTTCCCCTGAGTGCCAGAAGCCCCCTGGAGGCCAGAAACAGACCCATTTCTGGACTTTCAGAACCGCCAGTAGGCTCATTTTCCCCCCTCCCCGAGCCTCCGTGCAAATCCTGTACTTACCTGGTATGATGAATGGGCCATGTGGTACTCCTGGGATGGGAGGAGTGGGAGGTGATGGGCAGGGTGAGCCTGGCCAGCTATGCGAACCCCCAGCAGCCCACCCCTGGATGGCTCCAACCTCCTGACCTCCCACAGTAGCTTAAAGACCTGGCTCTGACAGTTTGCTTGAAGGAAGGAGGTTCACACAGGGGGTGGTTCATAGATTAACCCCAGATCCCACCCCCTTCCCTTCTTGTTCTATTCCGTCCTTCCCCATCTTTTAGCTAGGATGATATCTGGGTTTTTATAGTATTGTATTTATTATATCAGCAGGTTTTTACAGTTTTATCTTTCCAAGATTGAATCTGGATTGGTCACTGGGACCAGAGTTTTATCTTCTAATAGTAATAGTGTAAGCCGCCCAGAGTTACCTGTGGATGGGCAGTTAATAAATGTTACAAAGAAATAAAATGCTTCCCACATCTGAATTAGTTTCTCAGTGGATAATCACTTATTATTGTGACCCCCCCCCAATAGTCCTTTACTTTCCACACATTTTCTCAGTTTTATGTCTGTATGTTGTGCGAAATTGAATTAATTATATGGGGAATAATTAAATTCTAGGCAGATTTTTGTTAGGGAAAAATAATGTAATTGTGCAGCATTTCCTGTTTTTCAAAAAGAGCAAAATAGTATGTTCACATGCCACTTTCCTGCAGTGAAATCCCTTTTTGATTTGGCTTTGACAATGAATTATTCCCACTCCCAGTAACAGCAGAGAATATTTTCTTTAACCTCAGAGTGCATGTAAAACCTGGAAGGTGAAGGCATTGATGAATGAAGGTCTTTTTAAGGCTTGACATCTAGCTTTGGAGAGGCAGTGGAGAAAGTTAGCAGGCTGAGACGAGGCCAGACAAGAGCAGAATTACCTGTTAGCCACACCAATGACGACCTCTGAGAATTGAAGAGTTCACTGTGAAGTTCTAACCAGGGATCAGGAGAGCAATCTTTCAAACAAGATCCTTTGCACTGCCTCATATAGGAAACTTTAGATTGAGAATTCTCTAAGTCTTGTCTAGCCCCAACATAAATGATACTTTTATAAGGATTTCTCTGTTTTCCTTCCTCCCTTCCCCTTCCTTCCTTCCTTTCTTTCTGGTATCCCATGGCTTCTAACAATATGGCCAGCAATGAGATTTATAGTCCAGCAAACTTTTATTTTATTTATTTATATGCTGCCTTTATAATTTTGATAAATAACTCAAGGTGGCAAACATACCTAATACTCAGTGGTGGGATTCAAATAATTTAACAACCAGTTCTCTGCCCTAATGATCATATGGGTAGGCATGGCTCAATGGTCATGTGACTGAGTGGGCATGGCAACTCAATGTCACTCAGGTTGATGGGTGCTTTGCCTTAGCTGTTACAATGTAATAAAGGTTAACTGGAGAGGCAGTTTCTGTAAGTAGAGCAATAAAGATTAGGCTAGAAACAACACCAGAATGTTTCCTTCCTGCCTTCCTTACAGGATTAGCCCTGTAAAGTGGGAAAAAACAAAATAAGATTTCTTCCAACAACTGATTCTCCGAACTGTTTAGAAAATTAACAACCAGTTCTCCTGAATAGGGGCAAACTGGCTGAATCCCACCACTGCTAATACTGCTTCCTCCTGTTATTTTCCCCACAGCAACCTGTGAAGTGAATTGGGTTGAGAGAGAGTGACTGGCCCAAAGTCACCCAGCCAGCTTTCATGTCTAAAGTGGAACTAGAACTCTGTCTCCTGGTTTCTCACCTGGTGCCTTTAGACTAGAAGTGTCAAACTTGAGGTCTGCGGACCAGATGTGTCACACGCTGGTTTAGTGAAGGGGAAAAAAGGTCACAATACATCACATGATGACAACATGACGATGCGAATTTGGCACCCCTGCTTTAGACCAAACTCAAGGAAGTCGTAATTTTTCCATCCCTGGTTAATGTTGCACAAATGAGTCTGTGTAAACTTTTGATAATGAGGCACAGAAGGGAAATTTAGATGTTTGCATTTCTTATTTCAGAATTCTTGCCTGCAATTAATATTTAACATGGTTAATTAAAACAAAGAGCCTGATAAATTACAGTATGAACTTGTTTTTTTTTTTAGTAAGCCATAATTAAGACTTAATAATTCACAGCTCTTTGAATCAATTATATCTTTGCCCAGGCATATGTGGCTTTCCATGCTTGCATTCAGGAATCCTCATATTGTATGCTCTGAAGCACTTTTCTGGTATCCAATAGTGTGTGATGCACTGCTCTGTTTTAAATGATTTTCATTTTCTTCCTTTAGTTATACCGGAGGAGATGGATTATATGGATAAACCTCATGCAGGGTTTACTCACATAATACTAAATCATAGTTTATAGTTGGTCTGAATGAGGCCATAGTATTAAATTGTCTATAGCAGGGATTCTGCACTGCAAAGTGAGAGAAAGCATTTCCTGTCTCAGAGCAACCTTGTATCCTAAATGTTCCCATTCATTCATAAAGGACTTCTTACATTTTGTTAGCTTTGCACCCTTCCGCACCAACATATCACACTTGCCAAAAGCCGAGTGCATTAGTTCAAATGAACAAGATGATAGAGTCAAAACTGTGAAGCATTATCTTGCTTTTCAGAGTCTTGGTTTGCAAACTGGCTGATGAAGAAAGAGTCTCTATGATTGAAAAATACACACACAACCAGAGGAAAGATAAGGGTTTCCTAGGAGAATGCAAATAAAAAAGGAAATGGAAAAACCTGATAAAGAGTTGGAAGATCCTTCTACTACTGTCAGCATTCCAAGTAATGTATCCATAGATAGGATAACTCTGAAGCAGGCAAGTTCCTCAAAGAACAGTTTATTGGAAACATCATATTGGCACAACTGGTGAAAGCCGACTTTAAGTTCCTGCAGCTTTCACCTAATTAAAAAGTAAAAGTTCTCCCTTTCCCCCAAGTCCCTGGTCACGCTGTCCAATCCAGTTACTGGCTGGTTGCTTGGTTGCTGACTCCTCCCCTGGCCAGCCACCTGTGTGAATGTTCTTGGTTCCCACAGGAAAGCTTTATTGTTTTGGCTACAAAACCCTGTCTAACTATTTCCCCCCTGTTGTGTGGCAACTCTGAAGCCTCCAAGTGGGCCTCAGCCAGGTTCACTTCAGGGTTGACCACTACTTTGTGGCTGACCATGAGAGGTTGGCTTTTCTGTGTGTTTTCTTTAATCTGAGAGAGTGAATGTGGTTTTTCTGTCATGTGAGAAATGACAAAGAAGTTTCTCAGAGCCCGGATCTTGCAGTTTGAGGAAACTTGGTGTTTCAGTGCATCTATGAGGGAAAGCATTATAACAACTCTGCAAAATTTGTCGAATGGTAGCATTAAAAATAAAAACGTGTACTGCGTTAGTTGAAGCTTGGAACCTCTCCACTCTGCTGGCCTTAAAACACCCAATAAAACCAAAACCCTTGACTTTATTACAACTTTGCTGCACTAATGACAATCTCCTGCTGCATAACAAAAGCCAAGATTACACTCTCTGCTGTTTTATAGGACCTGCTACGGAATCTTTTTTTTCCCTTTCAAAAGAACACTGAATAGTCAACACCTGATAATGACTTTGTTCCCATTCATTATAGATTATATCTTACAACTTAAAACTTTCACCTTGAATTAAATTGCTTTGCATCATAAAATGAGGGAGGCTAATGGTGCAAATGCATTTGATTGTAGCATCAGCTATAATGTCGCTCTCTTATATGTTCTGTTTTGTGTCACAGGTACGTATATACACCTGAGCCACTTTTTCAAGAGCAGAGCAGATGTGCAGAATTCAGCAGGATTTTTAAGCAAGCAATTACTTTTCAGGTATTCATTTATGACCTGATATTCCTTGTGCCCAGTAACTTTTATTCCACCTTAGTAGGTAGAAGCAATGAACACTATATTCACCCTCTTTTCATTTTACTTCTCACAGTCTCATATTTATTTGTGGCTCATTCTTTCTTTAATGTACAATCCTTGGGGCGTCTTTTGTTCTGCACATAATACATGTTGCTTTTCCTCAGCACGTACATTGATTGGTTCAGTTCAGTTCCAATTCAGTTCCAATTCAAATATTAGTTGGGCTTGAATTTATGAATGAGAAGTTGATTTGGTAGGGGAAAAGCCCTGTTTGCTTATTCACAGAAATGCCATCAAGAGCCTTGCTTTATTGGGAACTTAATCTGACTTAATCTCTTTGTTCAGACATAACTGATCATCTAATTCAGCAAATTAATTAGCGATTCAATAAAATGGACCCAGAGGGTCCTTGAAGAGTTTGTGGTTGTTTCTGAAGGTTTAAATTCTTGTGGGGCTGAAGTTTTAGTCTCTTGAAGCTCATGCTGACTGTATGAGTAACTTTAGTACAGAATCTTAAGATTTTCCCCTCTATCTGATGACATTAATACTCTGTTTGGAGTGATAGCAAACAGAGGCTCATTGATTTGGAAATAAATTGGAGGACAGCTTTAGTAATATTAAGTAATATCATTTTTCAAGCCATCCAGGTAGAAATGAAATGAAGGGCAATTATTTAAAAAATTGGAACAGTTACTTTCTTTTTGTCTGTGTCCTATTAACCAAGTTATTGCAATTTAGAGCAATTTCTGATGGCAAATGAAAAGTTTAATTTAGTTTAGAATAGGATAATTACCAACAGAGCTTCAATTTCTTTCTTTCAGTCTGGAACACAAAATATTCTAGCTACATAAGCTGACGGAGTTGGCAGAAGTGGCTAAATTGACCATTTTGATTAAAGGAAAGAATAAAAGTCCCTTTGTTTCCCCGTGAAGACTGCTTCTGAACTTTGTGCTTGAAGTGGAAAAAAGTGAAACTTGGATTTTGGATTTTACTGATTAGATTGATATGTTTTTAGAGAAATGGCTGCTTTACATTATTATGGAAAAACAAAAAGTTGTGGTTTGATGTTAGTGCTTTTTTTATAGCAACAGAGGGAGTCGGAAGTTAATGTTTCTTTGTTTCTTTTCTCCAATTTCTCCCCACCTTTCCTCCCTACTGGGTCTTCCTATTTACTTTTGTATTTTATGTTGTAACCTAATAAAAATGTTAAATGTGAAAAGAAATGAAAATAAAATTCTAGCTTTAAGGAAACCGAGACAAAAGTCTATCTATTCTAAACCTATTTCCAAATCTTTCTCTTGTCCTCATGACGGCCTTCAATTACCAGGTCTCTTTGTGAACCACTTTGGGCCCCTGAGTTCTCTTGCTACCAGTGGTGGGTTTGCAGGCAGTATGCCCCAGTACGGGTGTACCGGAGCCTGCCTGGAGCACTGGGTACCGTTCCGGTATGGTGCTTCGGAGGGCCCACCTGACCGCCCGAGCTCCTTACCTGTCCTTTAAGCCTTTGGTGCTTCCGCACATGTGTATGGCATGTACCACGCCTGCGCAACGCTACGCCGAGCAGCTGGAGCATTGCAGAGGCTTGCGGAGGTGTCATAGGCAGGTACGATACATGCGCACAATGTACAGGTCTATGTAGGTGACGCCGGGCCAGTTCCAACTGTACCAGTTGGAACAGGATCCAGAACCCACCACTGCTTGCTACAGTCTTTTATTTTCTAATACATTCTGAGAATTGGTGTTAATAAATAAAACATCTCCAGGTAGTTTGCCCAATACCTAAATCCCAAAGGGCTGCTGTAGAAGAAGCTTTCTTGGATCCAACACTATTTTTCAGGACTGACACTAAATTGCTGAAGGCCTGTGGATATTGGTGCCTGAAATTAAAGGAAAGTCTTTAGTACATTCCTTGTACGAAGCAATACTCAATTGGAGTGCTGTTTCTGAAATCTCATTCAATTTGCATAAATCCAGATTGTAGGAAGTTAACACCCACCCCTCCCTCTCCTAGAAAATGAAATATTTTAGGAAGTATTAAAAAGGCAGAATATTATATTTCCCTGGGTGAGAAAAGGAGAAACATGTTTTTAAAGACAAAGCAGCTCCCTGCCCCCCACCCTTGTCAATGGGCCATTAAGGCCTGATCAAGTCTATTCTACATAACAAAGATAGGATTAACCTTGTACTCATCACACCACATGGCACCTGGGAAAATTACATCAGCCAGCAAGGCAAAAAAGCTTGGGTCTCAGGGCAGCCTACAAAGTTAGCTGCCCCTGGGAGTCTGACAACCAATTAGAATGCATTTCTTACACAGGAATAGGAAGCTCTGGGATGGGACCCAGAGAGGGCATAAAACCAGGACACTTTCAGCATCTCTGCCCTTTTCTCTTCAGAAGCTCAAGCCATGTGATCCTGTTCAGGAACTCAAGCCATGTGATCCTGTCCACCATTAAACTATATTTCCAAGCAGTCTCCATGTTTCCAGTGTCTTTTTCCCCATTTGGAACTGAACCCAGAAGGACATTTCTTCCAACACCAAATAATACCCAAACTTCGGGTTTTTTAATTGGAATGCTCTTTCTGAAATCTCATTGAATTTACATAAATCCAGAATAAGTCTTCACTAATCTAAATAAGAATGGATTGTTGAGAATTGTACAAATCAGCAAAATGTCACTCATCTGTTAGCCATGCATTGAAACACATTGATTGATTTATAAGCAAAAAGGAAGCCTCTGCCCATAAATTGAATGCTGATACTGGTATTTCTGCTGATAGAACATGCTTTTGTCCCTTAAATATGGTATTAGTCAGAAACTAACCTACCTTCCTTCCTTCCTTCCTTTTTAGAAAAATAGAATCAGTTTGCTTACATGAAAACCAAAGAACTGGCAGCAAAATGCAAAGAGAAGTTTCATTTTTCAACACTCTCAGCAGCTTGGGGAATTATTTCTTGCAGTATATAGACGGGCATTTTAGCACTTGTATCAAGTTTAAGAAAAAAGTGATATTCTTTTCAGCTCAAAAATTTGATATTTTTATTGGCAGAATACTGTTGTTTTAAGGAATTTTTGTGTGTTCTGTGTGGTGTTTTACTTGGATTGGGATCAAACTGAAATGATGACATGCACTGGAAGGTAAGTTTTATATTAATCAACCCTTAGAAATGTGGCATTTTTTCCCCTGCCTCAATCTGCAACCAATTATTCCCCATCTCTCTCTCTCCCTCCCACCACCCTCCCTCTCTCCCTCCCTCCCTCCCTCCTCAGATTGTACCAAAAGTCAACCCCCCAACAATTTATTATATAAAGTATGTTAAATATTCAAAGTGGTTGCCATTTTCTTCTAAACATTTCTTCATTGATGCATTGCTCTTCCAAATCCCTAAGCACTGTAATATTTTCTCTGAATAAAAATTAAAGCATATTGTAATCGGTTTATGGGGCTGACTTTTTATACACAGCCTACCTACATATACATATTTTTGGCTGAGTCTGTGTGTATAGTTAAAACAATTCCTTCATTAGTGCTGATAATATCAGAAAATTATGTTACTTTGGGGCAAAATATTTATAGCAATTAAACAAAGTATAGCATAATTTTTATTAAGAGACGCAAGTTAAACTTAAGAATGTTCCCCAATGTTTATTTCTATTTGCAATGACACTTCATTTTTAAGGGACATATCAGAGATATTTAAAGTCTAATCCTAACTTTTTGATTGCCCCCTAATAAACATATCGTAGAATTATATTCAAAATGAATACTTACCTGCTGCAAATACATAGCTAGGCAAACACTTGAATTAGAAATCTGATTGGAAGTTTCTTCAATAACTGAATAACTGGATTTTGATTAAATTGATTCAGATGGTTCTATGGAAGGGCAGAAATTACCTGTTTTCATTAAGAATATAGAAATCTAAATTAAATATTTCAGTTTGATATTTGAGTTTGAATATCCAAATTAGAAAGAGGTTTTTTGTATTTTTCAAATTGTAAAATGGGTTTGACTTTGCCAATTTCAATTATCAAGTTACCATTTCAGCTTGCAGTTGGCCAGAAAATTTTAGTTATTTTTTTTTGCAGAATGGCTGATTTGATTGAGTTACTGTAGAAGATAGTGTCTTGGGCAAAAAATAAAATCCAAACAAAAGTATCCATTTAATTACACAGAATATGATGAATGAGTCCTATAGGTTTTTGTAGGAGTGAATCAAGACTTATCTAATCATCTCTTCAAATCAGGAGAAATAATGTTTACAAATGCTAGAATTTCTTAGGCCAGTTTGGTCATGGACACTGGGTTTTAGTTTTCATTAGGGATATGGAATCATTAAGAATTATTTCTGTTTAAATGCTCACATTAACAGGACAAGATCCCATCTGACAGTTTTCATGATGATTTGTTTTTAATGCAAAATAGTGGAACCAATTACTTTTACCCTATGCCCCAGCCATTTACAAACTGAGGGAATATCATACAGAAGTTGTATTTGGGAGGAAAAGTGATTTTCAAATTTGCCTGAAGTATGCATCCTTAGTGTGGTGCTAAGTTTTATTTGCCTTAGTGTGGTGCTAAAGAAGGCAAATAAAAAGATGGAAGTTTTATAACACATTAAATGTCACATAGCTATAATGAATTTGCATGACAAGGTAAAAGACGGGCCCTATTGAGTATGCCATTTTTACATTTCTAGGGATGGTAAAATATATCATCCATCTTAAAAGGGGGAGAAGTCATTTCAACTAACGGGCTGAATCAATTCATAGCTGACATATAAACTAGCCAAATTTGTACTGGTATGAGATTGTTTTGTCATAGAAAACAACTGGTGCAAAATTCCACAATTGTGGAAAATTCTTTTGCATCCCTAGTTTATGAAACAAAGCAATCAATCAATAGGTATATATGCATGTATCAGGGGTGGGTTGCTGCCAGCATTACTGTCAGTTCAGTGTGCACATGCGCAGTTGCCCATAAACAGGTCTGCGCATGCACAGAACATTAAAAAATGAAAACAAAACATGCTGTGCCGAGCAGGGAACTGGTTCGGAGGCATGGTAGGCCTGGGTCACTGCCGGTTCCTGCGACCCAGGCTAGCAAACTACTACCGGTTCAGCCGAACCGGTCCAAACTGGTAGGAACCCACCTCTGGTATGTATGTATGTATGTATGTATGTATGTATGTATGTATGTATATGTATGTGTGTGTGTGTGTGTGTGTTGTGGCTTGGTAGGAGCCTTTGGAGCTGCTATCAGACTCTGACACAGAAACCTCCTGTGAGTGGTTTCAGGATGCTCACAGGAGAAGATAACAAGCAGCTGTGGCTCCTTAAGGATCTCCTCTTGCGGATAAAAGACTGATGGTGCCACGCCCTAGTGGGAGAAGTCAACATTCGTTCATTCGTTCATTCCATCCCGTTCCGTTCCTGTTCTAGTCAAGTCTCTGTTTGTTTGCAATCATTGAGGAGAAGCACTTGGATAAGTGATTTGATTTATATAAACCTGTTTTGCCGTAGTTTACTTTTGCCAGAGAATTTATCTGTGTTTATTTTGGGCTCGCAGCCAGCAAGAGCCAGGACTGATAAAAATATTTCCTTTGAAGTTCTGTGTGGCTGTAGTTTTTGAACGGGCTAGGTGGGGGTCAGAGCATGTATGTATGTATGTATGTATGTATGTATGTATGTATGTATGTATGTATGCATGTATCTATCTATCTATCTATCTATCTATCTATCTATCTATCTATCTATCTATCTATCTATCTATCCATCCATCCATCCATCCATCCATCCATCCATCCATCCATCCATCCATCCATCCATCCATGAATGACAGGGATGAAAAACTTGTGTCATCACAGCATCACCATGTGACATATTGTGACTTTCCCCCGCTTCGCTAAACTGGGCATGGCCAGTGTGTGATGCATCTGGCCCACAGGCCTGATTTAAGAGTATTTTTTTTTCAGGTGGCCTTGAAGTCATAAGATTGTTACTCCAACAAAGCTGAAAGTCACAAATCCAAACTTGACTTCATGTTAATTTACCCATATGGCAAGACTTGAAGCATGCCAAATTCCAGGATTTTCCTATGATCTTTCTTTAATCTGTGGGGCAGAAGAACCTCTCTCTCTTTCTCCACAATCCATATTGCTTCTTTTTCTTGGATTTCTTTTTAGCATGATGAGTGAATGATATCCTTATATATAATTATTTTAATGCTTGTAATATCACTTTTCATCCTGAGAGCCTTGTATTTATCCCATATGTTTTATTAAGCATTTGACTTGTTTGAAAGAAAGACGAAGCATGAACTTGGATAACCCGAAGACAGGAAATTCCATTTATAAAGCATAGTTGTTCTGACCCAGGCTTCCTTAAAAACATTCAGAGGAATTTTATCAACACGAACCTTATCATTTGGAGAGCTGCCAGATAGCTAGTTTCCAAATGCAGGGCAAGGCAAAACTTGGCATAGTTTCTTATAGTTACAAACAGAACTTTCCACTTGAAATGACTGAATGAATGAATTGTTTCCTGCAAAAGCCCACTCCTCTTGTTTCCTATGGGAAGGGCCAATCACACCCAAGGTGTGACTTTACTCCTAAGCTTTCTTAGTTGTTCTTGTCTTCTGGAAGCTCTGTGCATGTGCACATTGGGAGCAGGCTCCAGCTGTTCCTCTGTCTCACTGCTGCCTAGCTCCCTCCCTGCCTCCAATGCAGAGCCCTTATCTAAGCTTTCCTCACCCCCCCAGGACTGGCCCACGTTCTGCCCCAACCTCCTCACTGTCTGACTTGGCTGCCAGCTATGCTGTTGTATTCTAGAACTGCTATTCCTATATACATTTGTTATACTAAACTGTAATTTCTGGACAAGACAGAGCCCCAAGAGAATGAACAAATATCCTTGTACTATTGTGCATTTGTAGTCTGGCATAAACACACTGGATATTTTTACAGTTGCATTGGGGATAACAGGGAGTCACAGAGACATTATTTATAGACTGTTTTTGATATAGAACTAGTATTTCTGTAAACTTTCAGAAAGCTAGTTAAATTAATACTATGTTTCACATGGGAGAGAACAAAACTATCCATAAATTCTTCGTAAGAATCATAATTCACTATTGCATCTAATTAACAATTGCTTGGTTTTGCTTATTTGCAGATATACTTAACTAATATTTGTGTGTTATAAATTTATACAACTGTGGCAAATGTGAATCATTTATTTGAGATATGCAGGTTTTACCTATTCATTATCATACTCTAAATTGCTCTGAACACAGGCTTGGGGCCATTAAAATTATCATATTGACAAGTTCTGAACATAATGAGGAGTTGAAGATGCATTTACATGAATGTAAAACATAGTGAAAATCTGTATTTCACTTTAGACAGAGGGGCAGACAGGCAGTGAGGCCCAGTCACATAAACAAGGAAAACAAATGTTTATACAATTAGACTTCAAGGCACTTTTTGAGAGGTTGATTTGCTTTTTACCAACTCTGATGGACAGTTTTGTTGGGTGGATCTGGCGTCTTGCATCCTTGACCTTTTGCAAATTGTCAGAGCTGGCTGAGTTGCAATCTAACAAATAAATAAACAAAAAAACAGAGGACCTTTATGTCATTCAAATTCACTTCAAGATTGCAGTCATAGCAGTTGTTCAACATTTTGTTCCATCCCCCCCCCCCCCAAAAAAAGAAGAAGAAAAACAAGCATCATGCAGCCCAAAATGAGTTAGCTCCAGAATGAACAAAACAGGGCCATAGTTGTACTGCTTCAGCTAAACTATTAGAAAAAATTCTCCGGAGATTAAAAAGCCCTTTGATACTTGTTTTAGGCAGGAAACAGATTCACTCTTATTAGCCCCCACTTTTCTTAATGGGCCATTAAAATGCCCAAGCCAGTCTATTCTACATAGTAAAGAGTTCTCCCCTTCAGCTCCAGTGTGATAGGATTAAGGCATGATAGTGTTAGCCCTTTACCCCACTCACTACATGGCATCTGGAAACTCAAACTTGGCCCCATGGGAGTCTGACAACCAATCAGAATGCATTTATTACACAGGAACAGGAAACAGAGAGGTGGTGCCGAACAGAGAGTATAAAGCCAGGAACTTTCAGCTCCTCTTTTCTTCTTCACCCAACATCTGGAAGCATGTGATCACCTTTTCCCCCAGGATCTCAAGCCATGTGGTCCTGTCTCCCATTAAACCATATTTCCAAGCTCCATGTTTCCAGTGTATTTTCTCCCACTTGGAGTTGAACCCAGAAGGACATTTCTTCCAACAGTACTACAAACTTTAATTAATTAGCTTGATTTACACACCATCTTTTCTTCAGGAGCTCAATATAGCATCCCGTCTTCCCCTATATTTTTTCCACAAGAACTTTCATGGCTCAGAGTGGATGTGAAACCTAAATCTTCCTGGTCTAGGCCAGCATCTTAAATACTATACCACACCAGTTCTTTCCATGGATTTCTATTTTTTTAAAAACCTATCTATCAACAAAGCTGGAATGGATTGGTCTCCCCCCAGTGAAATTTCAACCCTGACTATTTTAGTCTTGTACAAGAGGAATTATATTCATAACATGGAACTGTTGGGGGGAAAAAACCATGAAGTTACTATAGACATTGCTTACAAGGAACCTCTCTGTCCTCTACCTGCAACCATTATTTTTTTGTTCAGATTTATCTCACACCCATAGGAAGATAAAATATGATGATACGGAATGAACACATAGATTATCTATCTAAAGTTTGATTGGATTACAATTTCATCAGTATTGATTATCCTGATTGAAAGAGGACAATTTTAAATACTTATTAAAGTAGTCAATAAGGAAAAATGTATTTGAACTTCTATGTGAGGAATGATCCTGGAATCCCATTGAAAAATCCCATTGAATGGATACTGTACAAACATCCTGATTTTTTTGAGCATCTTAAAATAGTTTCATTTTTTGAACACCTTACAAAGACTCATTTAAGTCTTTCTCTCCATCAGTAGCTGAAATCACTCAACTGGAAGTGCACAATCCTTCTAGGAATTTGTTAACTCTGTCTATCATCTATCATCAATCTTGAGAACAAGGCCTATGCAACAGATAGGTCATAAGTCTTCCTTCCCCACAGTACATAGGCTGGCTTCTTAGCTTCCTTGGTTTCATCTATCTATTACTTGACACACCCACACCTGACCCATTATAAGACCTACTGACCACACAAAGCACTTATAAGCAGAGGAATACTGACATTGACATCCCCTAAACACTACTGAAGATGTTACCTAGCCTGGTAACATTCAGAAACCAACCCTCAAGCTCAGAGAATGAACTCACTCGGTCTGTCTGTCTGTCTGTCTGTCTGTCTGTCTGTCTGTCTGTCTGCCTGCCTACCTACCTACCTACCTACCTACCTACCTACCTACCTACCTACCTACCTACCTACCTATCTATCTATCTATCTATCTATCTATCTATCTATCTATCTATCTAGGAGGGGTGGGTTCCAGCAATCACTACTGCTGCACCGCGTGCACGCAATTGATGTGTACTGTGTGCGCATGTGCAGTGCAATAAAATTGCTCTGCACATGCGCAGAAGCAAAAAACCCAGAAGAATTGATTCAGGGGCAGGGCAGGCCTGAGTGGCCTGGGTCACACTTCCAGTGACTCGTGCACCAAACTACTACCAGTTCGCCCGAACAGGTCTGAACTGATAGGAACCCACCACTGCTATCTATCTAGCTAGCTATCTTCCTTGTCCCACTGAATTCCTTATTCTCAAAGCTAAGGCACATGTGCTAGTAGCAAAGCCCCCTCCCTAGTCCCAAACTCATTTTTTTATCATGAAGAGTGGTATTTATGCAGCGTATATGCCGGATTTGCTTTCTTCTTTGAAACTGCAGTGTATATGCTGTTCCATCAGAAGCCTCCAGGGATTTCTCCCTCCAGTAGCTTGAATGGTATTTTCCCCACTGAATGCTATTTCTCAATGATTGCTATTTTCCCTTCCATTACATTTCCCATTAACTGTTACCTCTACCCTTGAATGTTTTCTGAGTGTTTTTCATCTTTTCATTGGTATTCCCACAGCACAACTGAATGAATATGTTTTTGGTTTGATGAATCCTGACCCTGAAAATCAAGGTGGAACCCCAAGGATGTACACAAAAGTTCACATTCCACAACACCTAATCAGGTTATTTTTTCACAAATCTATCTCGGGTTATCTTATCTGTGATGCATTTGGAAAAGATACACTGGACTGTTTATTTTATGGGATCTCATGAGAGATTCGAACAATGATCATTGTTATCCAGCAACTTTTTTTTTTGGCCAGGCACAAATACATTCAGAAGAAAAAAGTAGGAGAGATGCACAGTATCTTTCAATTAGAAGATCTAAAAAGCCTGACCTCTGGAAATACCTAGAGCGTCAAATCCAAAGCATCTTTGCCTGGTAACTGCAAATCAATTACTGTTTGCTGAAAGAAAATGGTGAATAGTTCCTGCTACTTTCCAATGGAAGAGAGTATATGTAGCATAGGGTTGAACTGTGGAATTCTTCATGCTTGGGTGTAGGTCAAGGGTAGGTTTCAAATTTTTTTACTACCGGTTCGATGGGAATGTCTAGATGGGGGGTGTGTGACTGAGTGGGCGTGGCATCCACTTGACGTCATTCACACACACTCAGTCACATGACTCACCAAGCCACGCCAACTGAAACGGTGGTGAAAAGTTTTAATGGGAGGGGGGGGCTCCAACCTCACCGGAGCCTGCAAACTACCCGGTAAGAAAAAAAAGTTTTTGTCCTCCCCAGCCCCCAGAAACACTCTGCAGGCTTCAGCGGGAAGGCAAAAATACACCCGCTATTGTGAAAAATTGGCAGAAAATGGGCCGATTTTCACAAAAACTGAGGCATTTTTGCCTTCCCCTGGCCCTGCTGAAACCTGCAAAGTGCTTCTGGAGGCTGGGGGAAGGCAAAAATGGCCCATCTCTGAGACCTCTCTGGTACTCTTTCTGACTGCACTCTGGAGAACCAGGGATGCACTGCTGGGGATGTACTGACTCTCTCAAGTCTTTTGGGGAGGGTTTTCCCCCTTCAGGCCGGTCACACGCCAGTTCAAAAGCCTTCGCCCACCAGCCTTTGCCGAGAGCAAGTCGTCCTTGTTTGCAAAGCAGCTCTCAAACAGAAAGAAGCTGGTGTGGTGCACCCAGAGCTGCTGCTTCTTCGCAACAGCTGAGGATCTCTTCCGCTTGGAGCTCCAAGCTGCGGGGTGGTGGTGGTGGTGGTGCAATGTCAGTAGCTTCAGGGAGCTCCTTCCCTCAGTGGTTCATTTTCTTACCTCTAGGCAGCTAGCTGGCTTTCTCCTTAAAAGCTGTTGCTCCGTGCCTTTTGATCTTTCTCAGGTGTGGAGAAAAGTGACGCTGTGAAGGGACCAAGCCTGCTACTGAACTTGGAAGCCAAGAGCCTTCTTTTCCATCCAGTCACTGGCGCAGGGTGCAAAAAGACCTCCTGTCACTGCCACCATCTTCACGTATGTACAGCTTTCTTCTCTCCGGCTGGAGGACTTTTTGGTGCCCTGCGGCCAGCGGCTGGAAAAGAAGCCTCCGATTCTCTAGCACTCAAAGAGATAGCTGAGAGGCTTCTTTGCCAGTGAGCCACTTCCCAGCTCTGGTCACCTTGCTATCAGATGGACGTGAGCAGTGACCAGGGGACCAATTTGGGGACGTGGCCAGCCTGCCAAGACTTCTGGTTCAAAGAGCCAGCCCCGATTTTTACTACTTGGTCTACCGAATTGGTCCGAACCGGTAGGAACCCACCTCTGTTGTAGATGTATTACCCATCAATATGATATCATTGCACTGATAAGATTACCCAATTGGGTAATGAAGTGTCCAAGTTCAGAGAAGCAAGAACTCTACAGTATTACTGTCAGGCCTGGAAGCCATCTTTTGCATTGGGCCTTCAGGCCTGCCACTTTTAATGCTGTGGGAAATTGGGAGGGGGAAATATAGGGAGTGGGATGGATATAGTCAAAATAACATTCCTTTCTCAGAGAGTCAAGGACACCTTGCCCTGCATCTGGAGTGGTGTGATCGGGAGGCATCCACAGTTGGGACGGTGTCTGATTGGAGCATGTGATGGATGTGTGGGTGGTGGGCAGAGACTTGAACTTTCATTTGGGTGGGGAAAACCTGGAAGCTTTCCCAGATGTGCCAAAATGACATCTCTAATAAAGTGGAATTTGGAGGAAGCTCAAGCTTCAGTGTCTTCTTTCGTTAGGGGTATTACTTGGAACCCTGACATTTACTTTCTTTTGCAAAACAAAAATGACACCTTCCCCCAAAATGTAACTTCCATTAAGCCCTGTAATGAATAATACTGAATCCCATTCGTCATCTTTATCTCAGTAGTATAAGTCCAATAGGATTCTGCTGTTTAAATTTAAGTGAAAAAAGCCACACAAAGCATGTATGCCTAAATCCCATGGTGATGCCAGGAACTTAAGGGGCTTTCTCTCCTAGTTTTCTTTAAGGCTTCATTCCACATATGTTGAAATTTTTCATTTGCTTTAGCAACTTGGCTCATTGAATTAATTTTTGGTCAGCCAGCATGTCTGGAATGGTATGAGCGGTTTTGTAAAATCCGAAGAGTTCACATTAATCTTTTCATGAAGAAACAGAAGAAACCTCTATTTGGGGAAGGATTTGGGAAGGTGTAATATTTTCATCCATTGCATGGCTTTCTGAACAGCTATTTGTGATTTTCTGAAAGGTCTAGATATAAATGTGTTGATGATATATAAATTGTTTTTTTTAAATGAAAAGGAATTGCAGTGGAAAGCCTAGTACCATTAAGGTTGCAAGTAAAGAATAACAACATATTTAACTCCCTTGGTCCCCCCACTCCAATTTTCATAATAGAAAAATATGCTAAACTATTACCATATGTGGTGGACATGTGTAGAAGCTAAAAGATATTGGACTCAAATCCACACTTGGTTGGAAAAAATGGTTCAGAAACATATAGATTTTAACCTGAGATTTTTTATTGGGAATATTACCGGAAATATATAATAGAGATTTGAAATATTTGATTGTAAACATGTTACTGACAGCTAGAATTGTATTTACAAAAAATTAGAAAAATGAGAAAGTACCAATGCAGGAGGAAGTTATTCAGAAAATAATGGAAGGTGCTGAAATGAGTAAATTGACATTTGAAATTAGAGAACAAGAAGATGAACAATTTTATAAGGTAAGGGATTTATTTTACCAGTGGTTAGATAAAAAAAAACATGGAAATGAAAAATGTTGGAGAATTTTTATAATATAAGAATAATAGAATAATACAGATAACAGTACAAAGGTATATGATCATTGAATAGATTTAGGATGATGTAATGAATTGTTATAATATAAATGAATATTTCATTCAAAATGAAGGAACAATAGTTATAGCTAAACAAATGATGTATAATGATAATAATGTATACATATATACTAGTTTGATTTGTGATTTTATATACAATTGAAAGTGAGGACTATGGAAATGATGCACAAAAACGTTGCAACCAAATGACATGCTGTATATGATTGAAGAAGGTTCTATGTGTTATGTGTTGTCTGTCTTTGTCTGTCCAAAAAAGAAAAATATTCTTTTTAAAAAGAGAGAGAGAGAGAGAGAGAGAGAAGGGAAAGGTACAAGAAATGATATTCAACCATTTTTTTGTTTGCGGATATACCACCCCAAGAAAATATAAATTAAGAGCTGGAAGAGACACCTGCAACAATAGAAAAAGAAAGGAAGAGAGGAGGAGAGGAAATGAGAGGAAAAGGATGGAAGGAAGAGAGAGGTGAGGAGACGAAGATAGAAGGGAGAAGGCAAGAAGGAGAGAGGGTAGGAAGGGGAAGGGTTAGAGAGAAGTAGGGGAGAGGTAAGGGAAGAAGGAAGGGAAAGGAGAGGAGGAAAGAAGAAAGTAGAGAAGGAAGGGAGGGAGAGAAAGGAAGAGAGGAGAGGAGATGAGAGGAAGAGGAGGAAAGGAAGATAGAGCGGAAGAGAGGAAGATGGAAGGGAGAAGGAGAGAAAGAGAAGGAGAGAGGGAAGGAAGGGGAAGAGGAAGAGAGGAAGAGGGGAGAGGTAAGGGAAGGAGGAAGGGAAAGGAGGAAGTAAGTAAGTAGAGAAGGGAGGGAGGGAGGGAGAAAGGAAAGGGAGAAGAAGGTGGTGTCAAAACAGGCAAGGGATGGTAAACAAAGCAACCCAAATGGAATATTATAATTCTATAAATAGAATGACAAATGTATAAGAACCATGAATTTAAACAAAGAATAATATCTATGTGAATGTGTTGTGGTCCAGCAGGAGCTGTTGGAGCTGCCACCAGACTCCGACAGCGAGGGGCCCTATGAGTTGGCTCTGGAGGATGTGGAGGACCCTGGACAGGGTTCTGACTCTGAGCAGGGTGCAGAGAGGCTGGTTGGCCACCAGGAGGCTCCTGGGGCTTGGACCAATGGGGAGGAGACAAGGGAGTGTGAGCCTGAGGTCAACAGTGAGTTGTTCCTGGATGCCTGGCACCGAAGAGCTAATAGGCGTCAGGAACAGTTGCGTAGTTACAGGAGGTAAATGCACTCAGCTGGTGGTCATTAGGCTCCTCTCCAGACTATAAAAGGACTGTTTGTGCACACGCCCCTCTTGCAGAAGTCAACGCAGGAACTAATGTCAGAGAACATTATTGTGATCTTGGCAGGCTGGATTGCTGCCAAGCCTTATCTGTGCTGGATTGCTGCCCAAGCTTGTCTGTGCCGGTTTGCTGCCAAGGACCTGTCTGTCTGTTAATTAAATGCTGTAACTTATCTTTGGCTCGGAGTGTGTGTTGGTGTGGGATGAGGGGGGGTCAGAACCGAATGTATACCTATAATTGTATATAGAGAACAAAAAAAACTTTGTATTTATAAAAAAAGAAAAATATGCTAAGCAATACATGAGCTTTGTCACTCCAACAAATCCCTCCAGAAGCTTGCGCATTTTAACTAAAAGCAACTGATTCCCCAAGTGCCTGAAAATAGCTTGTAACTTTTCCCCTCTGTATTCTTTTTGTATTCCTTGAATGGCAGATGATAAAAGATATACCGTCATTACAATTTTTCTCTCAAATTGCTTATATTTCAACTGTACCGGAAGTATTTTGTTTTGAAATTACTATATTTTTCCAATTGCTGTGATGCTTGTTATACAAGGCCCCCAGGCCAATTTCATTTACTTGGCTAACACTAGAATGCTCAGTTGTGTCCCCATTTTTCTATTCATTCTCCTCCTCTTACTATTTTTCTTTTCAATGGAAGAGAGGCATTGTTCTGCCGACAGCATTGTTCTCTTTTGTCCTCTTGGAATTTCATACTCTGTGAGCTAATTCTGGCAATATGCGGGTGGGACAGTTCAGCTAAACAAAGCAGTATATACACCCACAGTTATTATTTATGTAAGGCATTCTAAGGCTATGTAGGAAAGTACTGGCAGTCTCTGTCCAGCTGTTCTTCCAGAGCATTCTCCACCCCCTGGATAATACCCACGAGCACTTGGCTGTTCCAGCTTTCTAAGTCAATATCCCAGCAGTAATGCTTGCTGGCTGCCAACCTGAAGTTGCCTTTTGTCTTATCAAGTCTTTTTCTTTAAGCAACTCTTTAAAGGCTGTATTGTTGGGAAAAGCCCTCAACCGAACTAGGCCACAGACAATTAGTCCAGATTCCTGGATTGCACGCTTGCCTGAATGAAAATAGCACAATGTTTGCATTTTGGGCAATAATGTATATGTGGGTGGGTATTCCGAAGAGACGCAAAAAGTGCAATAAGTAGCTGATCGTGAATCTTTTTAGCAGTTAAACAAAAGTGATTCTATCCAGGGACAATTATGGAGGTAGGTGGAGAGAGAAAAAATGCAGTAATCAAAGCTGCTTGGTATGAAGTCAGTTTGCCTCTTTCAGCCCCCAAAGTGCCTTAAGAGGATTTGAAAGTATTTAATAGGGCTAAGTAATTTGGAACAGTGAATAGTAAGAGTTGTATAACAAACTAGCTTGAGTCAAGATTTCTTTCGCATTTTTGTTAGCGCTGTTATTTATGAAGACCAAAACTGAAGGTCAGAGTGAATCAGAATCAGTGACTTAATTACTATTGACCCAGATGAGTCACAGCTGCTCAAACCGAGTTGTATGAAATGGTGTCTTCTGGATGATATACAAAACTTCCATGTATTAATTATACCCCTCTGTGAAATATAGCGGCTAGCCAGAAGTAACAAATGGTGCTATCTGGCACTGCAATACAAAACCCTATCAACAATTCACACAATGCACGACTCTTGGACATCAGAGAGTTCACGCAGGAAAAATGGATGGCTGTGTAAAACTTGACAGTGTGTAAGAACTGGTAATTAGCACCACGTAGCTCTGACTCCAGACAGAAGAGAGACCAAATGAAAAATAACAATGTGGTAGTCTCACATATCTATCGCCAGGTTCATTGCCATTCACCACGAGTGGTTGTGAATGTTCCATGGATGCCTGCTGATCATGTAGCCACCAGCAGACTGCTCAATAATCATTACACAGATCTGGCCTATGGAATAGAAAGGGCATATACAGATCCTTTCACCAACTTCCTGATTCCAAAATATTGAAAGCAACACAGGCATAACTCTTCTTTGTTTCCGCAAATCAGGCACAACTTGTGCTACTGTTGGAATCTTAAGGGACACTTGATTGCCACTAGAGATATCTTGCAGAGTTGCTTTACATTCCAAGGAATGCTGCATAATTTCAGTCTTCCATCTCACTGGGAATAGACACTGAGAATCTGTATTTTCTTGAGAGTGTGGGGGGTTGGAGTACAGAGTTTAAAGGCATGAAAATGATGAATAATTTAATTTAGAAATCATCAAAGTCAAAGGAACATTAGAGTTTTTTCTATCTTCTCTAATGCACAAATTCATGAGAAGTGCAAATGGTTGGAAGACAGCCAAAGATTTAGGCTAGAAGTCAAAACTTTTTCTAAAGAGTTCAGAGTGTTGAATTATTTGCTTTTGCAGCATGGAAAAGAACCCAGGCATTTATTTTCTAAGTAAAGAATTTTCTAGTAAGTATGAAGTATGTTTTAAATATTCATTTCACTTTGAGGCTTATAATACTTAATACCTGCTGATGGGATTAAAATCCATGTGCAGTACTGCAAATCAGAATAAAGGAAAACAGGAGGGAAGGTTGCATTAATGTTAAAGGACTTCACATTGAAGTTATAGTAACATTATGCTAAATTTACTAAAGAGAGAGGAAATTAAACAAATAAACTAAGACTAAATCTAAACTCAAGCCTTAACCTAAGCCTAAACTAAAGCTAACTCTTTAGTGAAAAAATGTATATTAAAATGAAAGAAGAAATGCAAAATAAAGTACAGGACTTTCTTAAAGGACTTTCTAAAGAGAGAGAGAGAGAGAGAGAGGGAGGGAGGGAGGGAGGGAGGGAGGGAGGGAAGGATATATATAGTTGCAACCCCCGGTATGCCCAAATATGGGAGGAAGTTCATTACTTCCATTCTCTGTCCATCGGCTCCTCACAAGAGACCATCCAGACAGAAACCCAATATTTTTACTGTTGCCTTTTTGTTGCATATGTGTTGTATTTGTGCTGATAAATAAATAAAGGGAGACTAGTATAGATCTATTTCAAGCTAGTTAGCTCTCATCAGCTAGCCATACCCTTACTGGGATTCGAACCTGTGCTGTATTGCATCTTAGGCAGATCTGTTAACCACTAAGCCACAGAGTTCGACTCCTTATCAGCTGAGCCGGGGTGATAGGTATCTATTTAGGGTTAACTCTAATAACCTGGGTGCAGGTTATCTTGGGGACATGTCATCCCGACCATCGGACCCCGGGGAAAGGGCCCTGCGGTGGGGGATAGTGTTGTGACTCAGCAATTCTGCTGAGAGTTTTTTCAGGATACAAAATTCAGTATGGAGCTGGAGCTTGTGGGAGGAGGTTTGGAGATAAAAGGAGACATGCTGCCACACCCCAGTCGCTGGAGTCAACATTCCTTCGTGTGTTCCGTGTTTGGTAAAAGATTGTTTGATTACTAATCGTGATTTATGCCTGTTACACTTGGACAAGTGCTTTGGTGTTTCATGTAAACCTGATCTGTGAAGACTGCAGCATTTGTAAGAGCTTTTGTTTGAATTCTTATCGGAGTTTTGTGTTTATGTTATTCTTTGGACTCAAAGCCAGTTTGAACTGAAAACTGATAAAGACAGAAGTCCTTTTAAGTTTGTCTGCCTGCGTTTGTTAACGAGCCGTCAAGGGGGGGGGGGTCAGAACAGATTGACTCCAGCCATATAAACCTCCATTTCATTCACTATGGAGCAATTGCATGCTGCCCAGATGCAACCCGCGCAGCAGATGGCTGTCCTGTCAGACCAAATTCAGCAGTTGCAGAGAGCTGCAAGTCCCCCCCAGCCAAGGAGGAAGTGCCCAATTGTCATGCCAGATAAATATGATGAAAGTTTGGCTATGTTTGCTGCGTTTCTGGGACAATGCCAGCTGTTTATTAGCCTGAGAGCGGAGGACTTTCCCACTGACCAGACGAAGGTGGGATTCATGATCAGTTTGCTCTCAGGCACGGTGGGCCACTCCCTTGTTAGTGCAACAGAGCCCTCTGCTGGATGACTTTCAGGGCTTCTGCCAGCATTTCAAACGGATGTTTGAAGATCCGATAAAAGGGGAAACAGCTGCCAGAAGTTTGAAATCCTTGCAGCAGGGTACTGGGTCATTGCAAGAATATGTGTCTGAATTCAGGCTACGTAGACAAGATTCCACATGGAATGAACCTGCTTTAATGTACACGTTCCAAGATGGGTTGTCTGAGACCTTGCAGGATGAACTGGCGAGGGTGGACAGGCCACCAACATTCAACGCATTGGTCCACCTGTGCCTTCGGATAGACGCCCAGCTGCAGAGGCGAAGGCCTTGCCGGGTATTCCAGGAAACCACCAGCATGCCAGTTCAGCAAGAGACTGCAGTGGACTGGGAGGAGCCCATGGAGTTGGGTGCTGTCTGACCTCGGGTGTCACGGACAGAGATGGACAGAAGACGTTTGGAGGGGTTGTGTTTTTACTGCAGGGATCTTGGACACTTGGCAGGGAGCTGCCCCAAGAAGAACAGGAGGGTTGCACGGACTGCAGCTGTCCCTCAGCAATGCACGATCAAGTCGGACAATCAGCATGTTGGTGTGGCCGTGATACCCCGTTCGCACAAGATAGCGTGCGTTCGGGGTGTGTGGAGTCCCAGGGCAGATGCCCTGCCGAGTAAAGTAAAGAACTCTGACCCTGCAAACTTTCCCCATTCCCCACTAAGGAGGAGACCTGTGGCTTAATGGCTAAGACGTTTGCCTAAGATGCAATACAGCACAGGTTCGAATCCCAGTAAGGGTATGGCTAGCTGATGAGAGCTAAATAGCTTGAAATAGATCTATACTAGTCTCCCTTTATTTATTTATCAGCACAAAAAACCAACCACAAATATAACGAACGCAACAGTAAAAATATTGTGTCTCTGTCGTGATGGACTCTTTTGACAAGCCGATTGACAGATGATGGAAGCAGTTAGCTTCCTCCCATAATTGGGGCTTACCAGGGGTTGTGACACTAAATATATACCTTCTTCCCTGGCTTCAGCTGATAAGGAGGAGACCTGTGGCTTAATGGCTAAGACGTTTGCGTAAGATGCAATACAGCACAGGTTCAAATCCCAGTAAGGGTATGGCTAGCTGATGAGAGCTAAATAGCTTGAAATAGATCTATACTAGTCTCCCTTTATTTATTTATCAGCACAAAAAAAAAAAACCACACACATATACATATACATATACATATACATATACATATACATATACATATACATATACATATACATATACATATACATATACATATACATATACATATACATATACATATACATATACATATACATATACATATACATATACATATACATATACATATACATATACATATACATGTACGCATACGCATACGCCCGTGCGCATGCGCGCGCGCGCACACACACACACACACACACACACACACACACACACAGGAGTATTTTATAGTTTACTGGTTTGCCTTTTGGCATTGCATAGAATTCCTAGGAAATCTGTAAAATATTAAGCGTTTCATATTTTGACGTCTCATTTTTGGCATTCTATAGATTTCCTATGCATTCTATAAAATGTTTAATTTCACACATTGACAGTAACATATACTGTATATTATTAAATTTCATGATTATTATTCCCATGGCATGTAGTGAGAAAGAGAATCAGTCAAAGAAAGGGATGTTACATGAAAGAGATTGACAGCCCTTACGTTAAACAATCACAAGCTTATTGATTTATGTGTGCCTGGTTTTTATTATGCAGAATCTGAAGCTAGATAATGAGCGAGTCATTAGGACATTAATCTTTCTGATTATGTAACTCTTGGCATTTCAATATATACCACTTTACTACAATGTAGGCTAGCTAATGAAACTGAATCATGCTTTTATTATTTGCTCATCATGTATCAACTGATCTAGGGTATTATTTTAGCTCTGATCATTCTCTCTCTCTCCCCCCCCCCTCATTATTAACAGGAAAGTAATATGGTGGATTATTTTCTTGCTTTTAGAATAATGAGGTAAAAGAGATGGCGTCCATCCACTAATTTTTCTAGTTATATGGCTTTCTGTTTTTCTTTGCATGTCTGGTTGATGGTTGTTTAGTTTCTGAGGGCAAGGTAGAGAATATTTGTGAACTAAGAGCTATCCAGAATTTCTATTTGTGATCTTCATTTTTCTGTACTTGTATTTTTGCTAAACTTCTGATGCAGTGCTTAATAATGGGATTAGGATGTTCATTATAATAGATGTGGTCACATTTATCCTTTGTTTTGGCTGTGTTTTGTTTACCCTTGATACAGTGTCTGCACTGCTGATCTGCTTAATACAGATCAGTTTGTTCCATCTGTTGCAATACTTCCAGCGAGTTGTATATAGCTTTTCACTATCTTGATTGGATCTGTTTTTTTGAAATCCATTATTGTGTTTACCATTTGTCTTTCTTCATTACAGTCTTTTCTTTGGGAAGAGAAATTGCTATTGGACTAATGATTCATGTAGTCACTGCATCCCTTGACTAGTGCCAGTAGAAAGTTAGAATTTTGCAATGTAGTAGGAACTACTATGAGAGTTCCTAAGTGAATTCTGAACTTAATGATTACATTTTTCCCTCTTCCTAACTTTGAAAACATACCATTAATTGCTTAGGAGAAATTATTGCAGTTCCACTATAATATGCAAGTATGGCTCATGATTTCTGCTGAGGGTCACAATGCATAGTGGAATTAAAGTGCTTATTCACATAACCCACCAATGGCAATCCTGTAATAAAAGTCACATGTGTATACCTCTGAATATCATTAGACCCTAAAATTGTTAAAAGTCTGCAATATTGGGAACTTCTTTGACACCAGAAAAGAAGGAAAGATATTTTTAATTTTACTTTAAAAAATAAATCATTATTTTGCTTTAAGTGAGGAATTTATATGATAACTAAAACATAGAAAGAATAAAATAGTATGATTGCCAGTTAGATTTTTTTAAAGGAAGAAAGTGTTAGGTGAGCCTTTTGTTCATGCAATGTTGAAGATGAAGATTCATTGAGAAATCCTAATAGTGCAAACATTCCAAAGAGGAATAAAATCCAGATGATTCATGATTTAAGCAGATGAAACCTTATACATTTTTTTTTCAGAAAGCCAAGACTAAAAAAACACAAATTCAGTGGCTGATCCCCAGCACATATCAACATGCTTTTAAATATCAAAATGCTTTTTCTTATACGCGCAGCATCAGAATAAAGGGGGCTATTTAGACCATTAAGTCTATTCTTCTGTTCAGTGTCAAAATTTAAATAAAAGCATCCCATACAGATGGCTGTCTAACCTCTGCTTGAACACATCCATCCATCTCTTGAGTTAAGTAGCTCCATTATGTAACAATTATTAAACATAGAACAAAGAACATTCTTCCTCTTTCAGCATTTAATCAGAATTTTCCTTCTTGTAGATGTATTCATTACTGTATGTTGTGTGCCCTCTAAAGTGTGTCAGTAGATCTTGACCTTCCATGGATCATTATATCCACTGCCAATTGTATTTTTAAGGGTAAATATTCCTAAATCTTTCCTTCTAGGGTTAAGTCTATAGGTCCCAAATCATTCTTGCTGCTCTCCTTTCAATCTGTCCAGTGTTTCTGAATTGATCCCAAAGGTGTTGTCCGGAAGTGAACATGACACTTTTTCTGTCTACAAGCAGAAGGAAATGGAAAAAACATAACACAAGATTTGGAAATTATATTTACCCAGACACCGTTTATGTTTTGGCAACCTTATCACCTACTGTCTTATTTGCAACAAATAATTATTTGAGGTTCTGTTTTTATAAAGTACAATTACTAAGCCATATTTCAACCTAAATGAAGAATTTTGCATTTGTCTCTATTCTGAAAAACATTTTCGTCTGTTTTTCTAAACTATCAAGATCATTTAGAACTTTATTACTATCTTCTAGAGCAGCAGTTTTCAACCTGTTAGGTAAGCTCCCCTTTTGGAGAGCGAGTACCTTCAGGGAAGCGTTGTGAGAGTGTTGTTGGAGAACACACAAACCAGCATACAGAGACACTGCAGTTTAAATAGGCTTTTACTTTCGTGGAAATAGAGGTATCAGAGTCCATCAAACAGTCCAAGTCATACACGGTTGAGACAGTCAGTCATCAACATATTCAGTTAAGGGATAATTCAAATAACATAGTCCATAATCATACAAACAGTCCGGTACACAAAGTTTGCTAGCAGTTGCAAAACTTACAATAGCTCATGCTGATCACTATATGGCACTTCTAACAGGCAGCTTCCAAACACTCAGATCAAATAAGTTCAGCATCTAACAGTGATTCTGGCTCCCTCTTATGGCCTATTGAGGAAACAGCAACCAATCACATTTGCAGCATGATTTAAAGAAACAGGTACAGCATTGTTACATGATTTATATATTGCCAACCCAACCGTTAGACTATATTCCTAACAGGGACCCTTTTGGGGGTCGAACAACCTTTTCACAGGGGTTGCTAAGACCATTGGAACTCTACATTTTAAACTCCACCTTGCGTTCCTCTAAAACCCACGCGGATGGGCTCTGGAGTCATTGCCAGCTGCGCAGAGCATCACATAGAAAACATAGGTGTGTGTGCGCACACCCCGTACAATTACAGCCTCAGAGACTTCGTAATGGCAGGAAAGTGTTTTCACTCTGACAAAGTGCTGACTTGTCTTTCACAGCCACCTCGTTTCCAATTGGGGAGGGGGAAGAAATCCTCTGCATGGATCCCCATGCTGCTGAGGATGGGCACCAGACGGGATGCCAACAGTGCCTGGAGCTGGCCTGCACGCAGAGGAGCTGGCAGCTGGGGCACTCTGAAGCAGCACCAGCCAGCATGTCCTGCAAGAAGAGCCCCAGAGGCAAGGGTGGCAGCTCCACACCCTCCTCTGCCCTGCCCATCGCCCAGAAATGTGCTGCTGCTGGCGCTTCATCAGGTGGGCCAGGCAGGGAGTGGGCATGGCCTCATTTCCAATTGGGGGCGGAGAAATCCTCTGCATGGATCTCCCAATTGGAAACAAGATGGCTGTGAAAGATGTGTGGGGTCCAGAGCCCATCTGCGGGGGGAGGCATCCCCCTCGGGTGCCTTATCTTCCCGGATGGGCTCCGGAGTCATTGCCAACCACGCAGAGCCTCGCCGTGGCTCCACGCCTTTGAAAACATAGGCGCGTGGCATGCGCACACCCCATAAATTACAGCCTCGGAGACTTTCCCCCAGGGAAACATGCCGCTGCCAGGTACTTTTAATCTGTGATTAAAGGTGACCACAGTATGTGTGTCTCTGTGTGTGTGAGAGACAGGCAGAAGACACACACATACACAGAATGACAGAGATGGGGGAGGGAGGGGAGAGACAGAGAGACACACACACAGACAGACAGAAGTACACAGAGAGAGAGACAGACAGACACACACGCACATACAGAGTGAAAGAAATGGGGGGGAGGGAGAGACAGACAGACAGACAGACAAAGAGAGACACACAGAGAGAGACCCCCCACACACATTTTAAGATTTAGAGTGATTAAATGAGTGAGTGAGTGAGTGAGTGAGTGAGAACAGACAGACAGACACACACAGAGAGAGTGACAGAGATGGGGAGGAAGGGGAGAGACAGAGAGAAACACAGAGAGCGAGAGAGCGAGAGAGAGAGAGAGAGAGAGAGAGAGAGACACACAGAGACAAACAGAGAAAGACACACACACACAGAGTGAGTGAGAGACAGACAGACATACATACACACACACACAGAGTGACAGAGATGGGGAGGGAGGGAGGAAGGGAGGGAGAAACAGACAGAGAGAGAGACACACACACAGACACACACACAGAGTGAGTGATTAAGTAAGTGAGTGAGAGACAGACAGACAGACAGACACACAGAGAGAATGAGTGAGTGAGAGACACAGACACACACACTTACAGAGTGACAGTGACAAATATTAAGAAATATTTCACAATATATAATTTCATATTATTTTTGTCATTAATCACTATGGTTTAATTATGTTCATTTTATAACAATACAAATACATCCTGCATATCAGATATTTACATTACGATTCACAACAGTAGCAAAATTACAGTTATAGAGTAGCAACGAAAATAATTTTATGGTTGGGGGGTCACCACAACATGAGGAACTGTATTAAAGGGTCGCGGCATTAGGAAGGTTGAAAACCACTGTTCTAGAGTATCAACTGTGCCTTTCAATTTCCACTTTTCCAGTCATCTGGCAGTTTTTCCACATTTTCACTCAAGTCATTAAAATCCAAATATTGAAATTTAAAAGTCCCAGCAGTGATTTCAGAAGAAGATAATTGCATACTCATTTAATCAGCATCAAATCTTAACAGACATGATAAGAACCTGAATCCAGGGCTGTAGACCAAAGATCAAAATACTCAGGTCCAATTGTGAGTACAAAACTTTGAGGAAATCACTTTCAGAAATAATCAAACCAGTAACTTTAAAGACCCAAAGTGTAAGCATTCAACAGGTTAGAACTATGCTATAAGATTGCTAGTCATTTCCACTTGAAAGAGGAAAATTAATGCTAACTCTCAGGCATTTTCCTTTCAGACAAAAGTATTACTAACTTGTATGGTTGCAGAAGATTTGCTTGTTTTGAAAAACCTCTATCTCAAGCAACTAATACATGTCATAGCGAGTAGTTATATAGCTAGTGGTTCCTTTCCAATGTTTACAATCCCTGGGTAGGATTCTTGAAGTTGTAAGCGGGCAGATTCCTCTGAGCTGTAGTCTTCTGCTGTTTCTTTAGACAAGGGGTCATTTTTGAGTCACTCATTTATTGTTTTGGGAGGGGGAAGCAAAATAGCTTCAGGTTGCAACTAAGCCTTCATCTAGGGCAGGGGTCTCCAAACATGAAGGCTATCTGAGGAGTTGAAGTCCAAAAGTCCTAAAGTTGTCAACTTTTGAGAGCACTGATCTAGGGAATACTCCAAAATTCTGTCCTACCCTTCCATTGCTGTGATTACATTATAGATATTTTCTGTAGTCTTTTGCTACAGAAAAAAAAGAAAGGTAAGAAGAGAGGTTAGATTGGCTTTAGATTGTCTGGCCTAGTCTTAGAGGAGAACAAAGAATCCCCAAGTACTCATTAGCATAAGTGCTTTGGAATCAAGCTGCCACAGGATCATATTTTAAGATTTAGAGGGAATTAGCCATCTTATCAGGACAGAAACCATTGTGGCTGGCACATCTAAAGCCCAATGAAAGTGATTAAGGTCAGTGGTGAGATTCAGCCAGTTCACACCACTTCGGGGGAACCGGTTGTTAACTTTTTGAGCAGTTTGGTGAACTGGTTGCTGGAAGAAATCATTAGGGCAGAGAACCGGTTGTTAAATTATTTGAATCCCACCACTGGTTAAGGTATTGGTAACTATCATTTCTCTGAAAATTTCAGGAGCAAATAAAGGAGGGCCCCTCTTTTCTTAATATAGATCATAACAATCATGTCAGTTCCAATTTCAAAATCAGACTTAAAATCTTCATTGAATTTCCAGTAGATCTGGATGATCAGTTTCAACCAAAATGATTGTAAAAAGTATGGCAACTATTGACCAAATCGTCATATGTGATTGTTCAACTGTTTCTTCTGACCTTAAGGTATAGAAAAGATTCTTTTTATTAGTAATATTTTGCTATTCGGCTTTTGTCCCTTATGAGACCAAGCTAAAACTGAGGAAAAGGCCAATTAGCAAAAAACAGATGCTTCATCGTTATGGTTAATGAGATTGAAATAGATAGAAAGATATATAGGTAGGTAATTGGCTGGCTGGCTGGCTGGCTGGCTGGCTGGCTGGCTGGCTGGCTGGCTGGCTGGCTGGCTGGCTAGCTAGCTAGCTAGCTAGACAGACAGACAGACAGACAGACAGACAGACAGACAGGCAGGCAGGCAGGCAGGCAGGCAGGCAGGCAGGCAGGCAGACAGACAGACAGACAGACAGACAGATGACTATAATGTAATGTATGTACAATATTTATATAATATACTTTGTGGGCATATATTTATATAATATACTTTGTGGGCATATTTGGACCTCCTAGCACAGGGTTGCCAAACTTGCAGCATCATGT
Source organism: Thamnophis sirtalis (assembly GCF_051295495.1). Lineage (NCBI taxonomy): Eukaryota > Metazoa > Chordata > Lepidosauria > Squamata > Natricidae > Thamnophis > Thamnophis sirtalis. The sequence goes on from NW_028261385.1 coordinate 61,356,808, forward strand.
TGTCATCATGTACCATATTATAACTTTCCCCCCTTCACTTTTGTGACCCTCCAGCTGCCTGCAGAGCTGGCAGCAGACTCGGATAATGAGGAGGCTGGGGAGCAACTTGGGCCAATTCTGGAGTCTGGGGAAGGCTCTGATAGATGCTCTGCATTGGACGCAGAGATAGAGCCAGAGCCGTCTAACATATCCCAGCCACCGGGAGAGGCAACTGCCTTTGGAGGCTGAGATAAGTGAGGAAGAAGAACAGCCTGGGCCTGTTCCAGATGCACGTATGGCCAGAGCTAACAGGAGAGAAGAACAATGGAGGACAAGGAGTCAACTCGGGAAGCAAAGCCCACGTAGATGCTGAATGGCCCCTCCTTGGCTGGGGAATAAATAGAAGGAAAGGGGAGTGGTTGTCGTAGTTTGTACAACAACAGTTTGAATTTCTGAAGATTTTGGCTCATTGTGTTTTGTGCCACAAAGACTGCTTGCCAGAACTTCATTTGCAGTCTTTCATCTGGGAGCTCATGGCCTTGAAACTATCGCAAGAAACTGATAAGGTCTGAACTGCAGTTAACTTCTTGAAGGACTAATGCCTGGACCTTTCATTGGATGAATGCAATTAATCCAAAAGAGGAAAATAAAGGGGTATTTTGTGACAAGTAATCTGTTTCTTGTTTCGGCTATGGCTGGGTCAGAACATTCGCTAAACTAGGGTGGGCGTGACCAGCGCATGACACATCTGACCCGTGGGCACGAGTTTGACACCCCTGTAATCTAGCAGTTTGTCTTACTGGAATGGCAGTCCTATATGGAACTAAAGTTTTATTTGTCCCAGTTTGCTTTGTATTTCACAATAATGCAAAAGGAAAATCTTAAGCACCTATAGAGCAAAGCCTTTTTTAAAAAAAAAACGGAAGTCACTTTTTCTGAGTACAAATCAGGGGTGAAATTCAGCAGGTTCTGGAGAACTGGTAGTGGAAATTTTGAGTAGTTTGGAGAACTGGCAAAAAAACCTCTCTGGCAGGCCCCAGAGTGGGGAGGGAATGGGGATTTTGCAGTATCCTTCCCCTGCCATGCCCACCAAGCCATGCCCACAGAACCAGTAGTAAAAAAATTGAATTTCACCACTGGTACAAATACATGTGCACAGAAAGATGAGATGATGATGATGATGAAAACAATAGGAACTTTGTAGTTAGCAAATATCACTGAAAAGTAATTGAGTTAAAATTCTACAAGTTTTAAACTAGTGATTCTACTTAAATTAGTTGCAGTCCTGCAGATTGTTACTTGGAGACTGGTTCAGCTATCACAAATAATAGAATTGCTATTTTGCAAATAATGAGTTTCTTGGTTAATTATCTTTATGTCTCAGATTCACATTTCTACAGAAACAATTGTACACATTTTTTTTTATCGCCCATTAATTTTTTTCTCCCAGGCCTTTTATTTCTATATACAAACATACCTGCCTATGCTGCTATTCTCTTTCAAGATAAACAAACCTATGCAGAATGCAGAAAAAGAGTAAAAAATAGTAAGGCAAAAAATTAAAGCCTGGGGTAAGAAATATATGCCCTTATTCCATTGCAACTCATTGTTGCCTGTTTTATAAGCTTTCCGTTTAATTTCATACTCTTTGATTACATTCTTTGAAACTTTTTAAAAATCTCCTAATAGCTTTTCAGTGACATTTTTGCTTCTGCTTCTAATGCTTACTTTATTTTCCCTGTTTTCTTTTTCTTTTTTCTATATTATTTCCCCCCCAAAAAATGTCCATTTTCAAAGATCAACAGATCTTTCAATATCTACATCCTGTATCCTTCATCAGTTCTCTTAATTTTTAATTATAACAAAATCAGTCATGCTTTCATATTTGCATTCATTCCTGCCATGCCTATAAATATATAGAACTATGAACATCTGATACAAACATTTTTCTAAGTGAAATACCAGGGTTGGGTTCTGGCAGTCATTACTGCCAGTTTGCTTGTGGGCACACTGTGTGCATGCACGCTTGATGCGTGGTGGCATGCATGCACAGAACAGTAAAAATTGCTCTGTGCATGCGCAGAAGCAAAAAACAAGATAGTGCCACCTATGGCACTGCCGGGAGAACCAGTTTGGGGGCATGGGAAGTCTGTGTTGTTGCCGGTTCTAGCGACCCAGGCTACCAAACTACTACCAGTTCAGCTGAACCGATCCAAACCGGTAGGAACCCACCACTGATGAATACTCAGTAAAACACCATCATGGCTTGGATCTGGGCTACCTAAAGCACCATCTTCTCCCAGGAATTTCTACCCATTGAATTCAATCTGGGCAGGTTGGTCTAAGGTGGTGAAGATTTGGTTAGGTATGGGATCCTGAATTTGTCAAGGGCCCTTTTTGGCAATGGTTTTACACAGCAACCACATATATGTATATATTTAGTTTGGAATACTACGCAACCTCTCCATGACTGGTTTTCTTTGTTATCATCTGGAAGGGGGCTTCATGGTATCCAAAGCAGAACAACTAGATTCTGTAGTAGCTCTATACCAGGGGTGAGTTTCTGCTGGCATTACTGCCAGTTCAGCATGCAAAAAATGTTGCATATATTTTTGCCATATCATGACTAGTATTAAATATGCAAATAAGGAGGGATGGAAATGACTAGATGAGAGAGTTCTATTAAGTTAGCATCATACATACAGTACAAGGGAAAGCTTCACAGTCTCTCCAATGTTGTAGAACAGGGGTGTCAAATTCAAAGGCCAGGGGCTACATCTGGCCCACAGGGTGCTTAGATCTAGCCCATGGCTCCACCCTGGAAACAGCAAAGGACCAGCCCAAGGTCCCTCTGGCAATGAAAACAGAACTTGGGAGGGCCACGGGCAGCCCTCTCGAGGTCAGTAGTCACGGGTAAAGGGTTGCAGGAAGCTGTCGCAGCTGAAAACAGCTTGGGAGCCCATTTTCACTGGCAGAGCACTTGGGCCACCATAGGTACCCCTGACACAAGTGACATCCAATTGGCCATGCCCACCCTGGCCATGCCTACCCTGCCACCCTACCCCACCCCAAGTAAAATAGAACCCTGATGCGGCCCTCAATGAAATTGAGTTTGACACCCCATTGTAGAATTTAAATCTCTATCATTCCCAACCTATAGGATACTGGAGCCATATATATAACAACATCTGCAGGCCCCCCATTGCTGAGTGTTAGGTAAGCTCCCTGTTAGGAGAACGAGTGCGTGCAGAGAAGCATAGTGAGAGTGGTTTGGAAGAACGCATAAACCAGCATACGGAGACACTGAGTTGTAAAAATAGATAGTACTTTACTTCTGTGGAAATAGAGGTATTCAGAGTCCAATTTATACATGGTTGAGACAGTCAGTCATCAACGTTCTCAGTTAAGGGGTGATCCATCAAACACAGTCCAGTATCATATAATCAGTTCAGCACACAAAGTCACTAACAGTAGCAAAACTCACAGTAATTCACACACGATACATCTACAACCAGTATCTGGCGCTTGACATCTAACAAACAGAGAACTAACTGTCATTCTGGCGCCATCTTATGGCCGCTTGAGGTAACAGCAACCAATCACATTTACAGCAGTACTAAAAGATATAGTACTACTATCATGGCTTATATATTACTAATCCAACTGTTAGACTACATTCCTAACACTGACTTCGACGTGGTGCCTTAATTATACACCATTATTGTCTTTAAACAGTCTGCTTTAACCGTATATTTTACATAACATGAATTAAACATTTAAATCATGTGCTGAATTTACTAGTTCTGAGTCATGCTTGGAATTTACTAGTTTTGGGTTATTTAACTCATCTCTTTGAAAGTAAGAGGGAGATTATATCCTGTTTTATAGCAACTGCAAATAACAACTCCACAGAGGGAGTATATAAGATTTTATTAAAAGCTTAACATTTTCCTGTGCAGAATATGAAATAGCCAGTGAATTTAGGTTCATTTGCATCAGTGTTAATATTGCTGATTTGGCAACTGGACTTTCTTTATTACTTAGATGCTGTGAGAATGTGATCAGAGGGCAGCAACCAAGCAAGTCTCTATATCTTGAATGAAGCTAAAAGCAGTATTTGCAAGTTATAGATGCTGCAAAAAGGCTGTTTCCACTCTTGAATAAAAATACTGGTTTTCACCTGAAAAAGAAAATTATGCCTTTTATTTTAGAACTGAAATGTATAATTACAATAAATCATTAAGGCACCCTAAAATAACCCACATTCTTAGTCTTGAACAGATTAGTTAAACATTTCCTGAATTACTAAATTCTAAGGACTAGTTAAATGTTTAATACTGTGGCACAATTTTTTTTTAAAAAAAAGCTTTGTATAGTGAAATTGGAAAACTTATATATGACTCTTAACTAGGATTTTGTTAATTTCAGGAACATAAAGTTTTAATACTTTCATTAACATGAATTTTCAATACACCTATAAATTCAATATAATTCACCCTTGCCCCCTTGTGAAAAACCATCTGTATGATACTAAATGGAAATACACAAAAAGTAAATTTCAAATCAATCTTTGGTAGATCTTAAAGTTTTTAAATTTTAAAGTATTTAAAGTATAAGGGACACAGTGGTTCAGTGGCTAAGACGCTGAGCTTGTCAATCAGAAAGGTTGGCAGTTTGGCGGTTCGAATCCCTAGTACTGGATAATGGAGTGAGCTCCCGTTACTTGTCCCAGCTTCTGCCAACCTAGCAGTTCGAATGCATGTAAAAATGCAAGTAGAAAAATAGGACCCACTTTTGATGTGAAGGTAACAGTGTTCCGTGTGCCTTCGGCTTTTAGTTATGCTGGCAACATGACCACAGAGATGTCTTTGGACAGCACTGGCTCTTTGGCTTTGAAATGGAGATGAACACCGCCCCCTAGAGTCAGGAACAACTAGCACATATATGTGAGGGGAACCTTTACATTTTACCTTTAAAGTATTTGAAATGGGATGCCTTTTGACAAATGATAAATTAATCAGATAAAGTTTCTCAAGCCAAGGAATTTAACATCCCCCTTAAAAGATTCTTAAAAGTTTGAATAATACATTTTGAGACTGGATGTTCATGATTGCTTATCCAAAATTAACTGTTTATATTATTAATTATAATCAGTAGGGTTAATTCCTTATTCTATTTAAATTGATATATAGCTGTATGCTGTGGGTCAATAATAAGCTATTTCTAAAGACAAAGGGAATAATATTAGTTAGAAATTACTTAATTTTAGCAATTAACACATAGTTTCTTTTGTATCACAGTTGAAAGTAACATAGTTGTGCATGAAATGCCATAATGTTTCACTTATTTCGTTGCATACCATCTTTGGTCATTTACAAATAATATATTTTCATTCTTTTCTGCACTTCACAGAGGAAATATTCTTTTTTTTCAACCTCACCTTGGTAACCAAGATCACTCTTGCAGTGTCCCTTAAACACAGGTGAAGACTTTCACTTCCTCTCTATTAAAACTGGTATATTCTCCTTGATCACTCACCATCTCCCTTGTCCCTTGTCCCTTGTCCACTTGTCCTTGCAGTTTATAGCACATGTAGGGCCACTGAGAGTAATTGCTTGAACAAGACTAATATGGGCCCCTTCACCTATACATGGAGACATAAATCAATAATGTCATAATTATTAATTACATTCAAATGTACTTGCAAATATATTAAACATATATTTATCCTCCTGTTTTGTCAGTGAAGGGAAGCCCTGCCCTAAACATCAAAAGCACACTTTTTTCTCCATTTTTTTGGCATCCTTCCTAAAGATTTACTATTCCACATTGCCTTTGACTTTAACTCTTCCTTCAAACCTTAATTACCATCAACTAATATGCTGACTTTTCCTCCCCTCTTTTGTTCTTCCTTGTTTACTGTCTATTTGGGATGGTAAGATCCAGATTCCATCCCTGCTGCCTGTGAAGTTTTAACATATGCTTTAAATGATCCAATATTGTTTTTCTTTTTAAAAATTTGGTTTTGTAAGTTTTTTTTTTAAATCCCCTTCGTGGGCCCCCCTTGAGCGGCATGGGCCCTGGAACAATGTACCGGCTGCACCCCCCTCTTCTCAGACTTGAACAGATGTATTAGATTCAAATGAGGAATCACCAGAGAAGGTCAGTCAAGTTCATATTTGATGCCCTCCTGCTTAGAGACATAGCATTGCCATCATTTTCAGATGTGGAGGATTAACCCCTAAATCACCATCTCTCTCCTCAAACTTTTACAAAAATATGGGACTGAAAAATAGTGAGGATTTTTTAATAGTCTAGTCAGATCTTCTGGGGATGATCCTGTCATATTGATCAGGTCACCTACAGAAGACTTCCACTAGGCTTTAACTTGTTATAAACTTAGCATCTTTCACTGGGCTAGGGTGGGGCTTAATTGTAACAAGATTCACTAGAGACTTTCTAATGTTCTCCATATCCTTGATCAGTGGAGGGATCCACCTTCTATTTGCTTGCTTGAATATCTTATTAACTTCACCTAAGATTTACCACTTTGTTTTGGGTTCTGTCTTTCTTCATACATTGCAGGAGTGTTTCTCAATCTTGGCAATTTTAAGTTGTGTGGACTTCAACTCCCAGAGTTCCCCAATCAGCATGTTGGCTGGGGAATTCTGGGAGCTGAAGTCCACGTATCATAATGTTGCCAAGGTTGAGAAACATTGCAATACACTCTAAGTATACACTTATTGTGATAGCCAGTCCAGTATGAAATTTTATATAAATGTGAATAGTTGCTTGAATTAAAACTCTTAAGTGAAGACCACTATCTTCAAAAGAATATAGAGCCATGAAATAAAATCCAATTAAGAAAAAAATCAAGTTTCTTCTATAATTGTAAAGCATATCTTGTATAGTTTAGCACATCTCCTTTCTATTGTTAAGTATTTTTTTTATTCCTCTTCTGCTGAATAAAATACAATTTGAACATTATATGCTACAAAAGTCAAATTCCTGAAAAAAAAACCCATTTTTATATGATATTCTTTACTGGGAGCATTTGCAAGACTCAGAAGCTTGCAGACTCTGGGGGGAAAAGTTTTAGATTTCTTGATCCTTTTATTGCTTTTTTTAAAAACAAAATTTATATGGAAGTCTTTAAACTTTATTCTGCCTAAGAATTTTTTTGTAACTATTAAATCTAAATTGCTTCCACAGGAAAGTAATTACCTTTAATTTAATAGGCACTCAAGTTGAGGATAGAGATCAGTTTGCAAATTGTTAATCAGATTCTTCTTTGCTGCCTTCATTTGGTATTAAAATAACTATTGGTTTCTACTTACTGATATTTTTTAAAAGCTCACTGAAATCCAACTATAGTGGTAAAGTAGGCAGTCCATATACATCAGTGTTGGCAAAACTTTTTGGCACTGAGTGCTGAAATGGGAGTGCTCACATGCAGGAATCTGGAAGAGCAGATGCCCAGTGCATATGCACTTGCTGGGAAGATGATCTTCCAGTTTCTGGCACGCACATATGCACCAGCCACCTGGTCTTCCGGTTTCTGGTGGTCATGCATGTGCAAAGACCAGCTGGTGGTGTGCATGCATGCACTGGAAACTGGAAGACCAACTGACTGGTGTGCATGTGCATGCTGGAAACTGGAATACCATCTTCCCGGCAAGCGCATGTGCTGCTGCTCTTCCAGTTTCTGGTACTCCTGCACACATGAAGACCAGCTGGCCAGTGCAGCAGAACCAGGAAGAGCAATGGGTGATGCCTCACATACCTGGAGAGATGGCTCTGCATGCTACTTCTGGCACATGTGCCATAGGTTTGCTCAGGGATGAAATCAATTTATCTTCGCTACCAGTTCGCATATGGGAGCGCCTGTCATCATCACTATCAGTTCGCCCGAACCAGATAGAACTGGCTGAATTGCACCACTGGGTTTGCCATCAGAGATATATATCCATACATTTCTTAGGTGCAAAATTAGATGGAGAATTCAAGCACAGCTTTCTGCTTCCTGTATGGCTCTTAGCATATACATTTCATTCATCACTTCACTGAATATAAGGAGTTTCTATTATTGTTTCCTCGCAAATATTGTGTTGGGATTGCCTTGTAAAACAGGGTTTTTAATGTTGTATTTTTCAAAACTCTATGGTTGATGGGATTCCAAGAGAAACAAAGGACAAAAAATACCCAAATGCAGCTGGAGCCATCTACAACTATTTTTCAAAGGAGAAAACAATCACATCCCATCCATCAAACACTGATTTAATTAAAACAATCATCTCTCAAGTAATTGAGAAATGTACTGTATATGTTAATTTTTGTACAGTAAATAGGTTACTTTATACTTACCATAAGCACAGGAAATGTGAAATTCAAATAACTTCAATATATAAATTTGTACACATAAATTGCAATGAGCACAAATTTTGTTTTAATGCCAATTATCTATCAGTAGGGCTTGGCCTCTCATGAGGCCTTCTGGGAGTCTTTTACTGTGGCCTGAAAAAGTGTGAATACCCTTGATCTAGAGCACCTGAAAACAAGGTCTTTGAAAAAGGAGCCATGTGATTGTTGGCTATTTGCTATGAAATGCACAGGTGCTAATAAATTAACTCTTCTAGCATAAAAATGGATTTTCTTTTGTCTTTAGAAAATGAAGAAAAATCTTAAATTGCTTGACCAGGCAAAATCTTTATAATGTGAACTATAAAGCTGTTGAGATAGAAACCAGCCTCTTGTAAATCATTTAACTTCATTTTGAAGAACTTTTGTTGTTGCTAAGAGATTTTTTTACCTCCCCCTGAGTATTGGTTAAAAGATGTAAAAGCTATACTGAATTTAATCCCATTCTCTCTATAACAGTCATGATTGGAAGTTAAAGTTCAAAACTATCTTCAGAAACTGTTAGTGTTATTGACAAACCATTCACTTATGAACGAATACACAGATGAAAGCTGTATTAGGTAAAAATACTTACATGTGGTAGTTTTAATTCTACAACTGATTTTGAGCCAGTATACATATGTATGGGTTCTTAAATCTAGATATATATAATCAACTTACATGAAAAGTCCATCTGATTTAACCCAATCCAAATGAGTGGTACAATAGTCAAATCAGACTCAATGTTCAGTTCATGTGCTCCCCGCATGTTTATCCCCCACGAATGTGGGCGTCCCATCTCCTGCATATATGTGCATGCCCCCTGCATGTCACCTACCCCTATGAATGTGTGTGCCCCCGCGTGTGTGCCCCACCGCTGCATGCACTCTGCCCCCTGTGCATGTGTGGTAGAGACCTGAAGACCAGCTGGCCAGCGGAAGACGTGCATGAAGGCACAGTGGAGCTGAACTGGGCTAACAGCTCACGTGCTCGCTGCTCTATACCATACTGGTTTTCTTCTTTTTGTTGTGACTGCTGCTCTTAAGGACCAAATATTTTACAGTAAAGCCATCCAGAACCTTCAGCCACATTGAAGGTTAGTGCTGTCAGGTGCATGGTAGGTTATCCTTTTGATTATTTAGCCAAACATAAAATGGTTAGAAGATATAGCTTCTAAATAATCCCTCTTCAATGTATTTCATTCCTCCCTTTTACGTGAAAAGACAGAAACTATGGCTAGTTCCATCACAAAAAAGAAAATTTCTTAAAATTTCTGAGAACCATGAAAACATTGGCTAAAGCTTCCAGGGACAGCATCAGACAAAATTATTGTACATTTGGAATAGTGCGTCATGAGAAAATGGTTTCCAAATAACTAGCAATTTAAAAGATACAAATTGTGGTTTGAGATGTATAATTGACAGCTATGGATGTCACAATGATGTTAAATTAAAGTAAGTGAAAGAAAAATTGATCAGTTTCTTTTCTTTATGGAACAAAATTTTGTATGGTTTTAAATTTTTCTAAAAAAAGAAAAGATGTATAAATTTATTACCCTTCTGAATCTTTATCCTAATCTTTTATCACTTGATTACAGCTGTTCAAAGATAACTTTCATTGGTCTTTTTCTTTATATTTGGAATAATGAGACTGCTGGTAGCTTCTGCCAAACCACGACTGATGAACATAACATTATGGTATAGGTCAAGATATGTATTTGACAATAGCATAAAGATACCATTGGAGAGGAAGTTCGTTTCTCCTTGGAGCCAGGGAGTTTTAAAAACAGGCTTAACACATTTATTTTATCTTTCTGGTGTGAAAATCATACCACTTTAATGTGGTAGTTTGCTGAACGAACAGGGTATTAACTTTGAAAAGAAGGCATTGTTTTGCATTGTTGTTGTTGTTTAAAAATCATATTGTTGCAAGGATGGAAATGAAACCACTGATGCAGAAATGTAATTTTAGACTTTTTGTTATGTTGTTAGTTTCAAAGTCATGTCCAACCCATTGTGACCCCATGGACAACACTCCTCCAGGACTTCCTGTCCTGTATGATCCTCTGATGTCCATTTAAGTTTCAGTGACTCCATCCAGCCACCTCATTTTTTGCTGTCCCCTTCTTCTTTTGCTCTCAATTGTTTCCAGCATTAGGCTCTTCTCCAGTGAGTCCTTCCTTCTCATGACCAAAGTATTTGAGTTTCATCTTCTGGATCTGGTTCTATAAAGAGCAGTCAGGGTTGATGTCCTCTAGGACTGGCCAATTTGATCGCCTTGCAGTCCAAGGAACTCTCAGAAGTCTTCTCCAGCACCATAGTTCAAAGGTCTCAATTCTTTGGTGCTCAGCCTTTCTTATGGTCCAATTTTCACAGCCATACATTGCAACTGAGAAAACCATAGCCTTGACTATACACACTTTTGTTGGCAGGGTGATGTTTCTGCTTTTTAGTGTAGATTCATTATAGCTTTCCTCCCCAGGAGCAAGCGACTTTTAATTTCTTGGCTGCAGTCCTCATTTTAGTCTTACTCTTAGTCACTGGTAATTTTTGTTTAAAAAATCTATACATTTTGAAAATATTTAGATTTTAATCAATTGATGTAGGCTCTTTGTAGTCAATATCTTCTTTTACTTTAGTCATGTGAAGAAAATGATTGACATTTCTTTACATTGCCATGTTGGCCTTCTTTGCCAACTCCGAACATGCCCACTTCCTTTCTAAAGTCTCCAATCACAACTACAGAAATAAAATTAGAGTATGTTCCTGCTGTTCTGTGCTGTTAAACACATTATTCGGAATAAGCATAATTTTATCCCAGAAAAAGAAAATATATTTGTTAAAGATAGTAATTAGAGGATTGGTAAACCATAAAATTTCCTGACTTCCTTCCTAGGGTATGTCTGTTGATCTGTCTGTCCTATGACTTGGAGACAGTGATGACACCTGACAACTGCCAGGATGATTCCCTGCAATTTTCTTGGCAAGATTTCAGGAGTGAAAATTAGTTTTGAAATTGATTTGTCATTCCCAGGGATGAGAGAAAGTAGCTGGTCCAAAGTCACCCAGCTGACTTTGTGCCTAAGATAGTATTAGAACTCACGGTTCCTATGTATGCCTTAAACTACCAGAACAAGTGGGTTCTCTCTCTGTAAATATAACAAGTTTTTTTTTAATAAGAGACTATACTGCAGTGGAGTTGTCTGACCTCTTCCTGGGCTCTGGGGGCTTGGAGGTCTGTTACATTACCATCCATTAAATTTGCAAAGCATATTAAGACTCCTATAATGCTAACTCACAGCACACGTTGTGTTAATTAATGGTGACTTTCAAATATATCAGGGCACTAGGATTTCTAGCCAAGCTAAAGTTCCTGTGTTAGGTGAGGAGGGCTAACTTGTCCACATTGTGAAAATGTTCTGAACAATTTATTCTGCGTTGCAGAGAAGACTCCAACAATACAATATGGAAGTGTGTTTTTCATTTTTAGTAGAATCTGTTTCTTAAGCAGGAGGAAACAAATAAATCTCCTAAGGCTTTAAAGGCACAATATTATTCCTTTATAGCTTCTGCTAATGGTCAAGGATATGTCTGAACAACCTGGTATAATCCTCATGTAGTTTAACATTTAAACTACACTGCATTGAAAAAGTATTCAGATCCCCTTCACTTTTGTCATTTTTGTTATGCTGCAGCCTGATCCTACAGTTGTTGGAATTCATTTTTTCTCTCATTAATCTATACTCAGTACCCCATAATGACAACGTGAAAACAGAATTTGAGAAAGGACTTGTAAATTTATTAAAAAGAAAAAAAACCCTGAAATATCACATTGGCATAAATATTGAGACCCTTTGCAACAACACTTAAAATTTAACTCCAGTGCTTCTTGCTTCTCTTGATAATTGCTGACATGTTTCTACAGCTTGATTGGAGTTGACCTGTAGTAAATTAAATGGATTGGACATGATTTGGAAAGGCACATACCTCTCTATAGGAGGCCTCACAGCTGGCAATGCATACTGTAGCAGAGCAAAAGCCATGAGGTCAAAGGAACTGCCTGCAGAGCTCAGAGACAGGAATATTGCAAGGCACAGATCTGGGGAAAGCTATAATATACTTTCTGCTGCAATGAAATTTCCTAAGAGCAAGGTGGCCTCCATAATTCTCAAATGGAAGAAGTTTGGCACAACCAAGACTCTTCCATGAGCTGGTTGCCCAGTCAAGCTGAGCAATTGGGGGAGAAGGGCTTTAGTAAGAGAAGTCACCAAGAACCTGATGGTCACTCTAACTTAGCTCCAGAGATCCTGTGTGGAGATGGGACAGAATTCTAGAAAAACAACCAGCATTGCAGCTTTCCACTGATCTGGGCTTTATGGCAGCATAACTAGACAAAATACTTAGTGCAAAACACATGAAAGCCTGCTTTGAGTTTGCAAAAAAAAAAAAAAAAAGCTTCTGAAAGACTCTCAGGAGACTGTGAGGAACAAGATTTTCTAGTCTGATGAAACCAATATTGAACTATTTGGCCTTAATTCTAAATGTCTGGAGGAAATCAGGCACCACTCATCACCTGCCCAATATCATCCCAACCAGAGGTGGGTTTCAAAACTTTTTACTACCTATTCTGTGGGCATGGCCTATTTTGTGGCCGTGGCTTGGCGGTCATGTGACTTGGGTGGACATGGCCAACTTGATGTCACTCACCAGGTATTGTCATGGACTGGGTAAAATGTGATGAAGCTCACTTAACAATGCTCTTGCTCAGCAACCAAAATTTTGGGCTCAATTGTAGTCATAGGTCAAGGACTATCTCTGCCTTCCTCTGCATGGCAGTCTTGTCCTAGTAAACTCCTTCTCCTTTCTGGCAATTTTCCTTTCTTTTAGAGGCACCAAAATAATCCAAACAATGTAAGATTTCTTGCTGCAACTAGATGCTTGGACTAGATGACCTCTGAGTAGACTTCTAGCCCTAAATTGCTGTGGTGTCTTTCTTTCTTTCTTTCTTTCTTTCTTTCTTTCTTTCTTTCTTTCTTTCTTTCTTTCTTTCTTTCTTTTTTTCTTTCTTTCTTTCTCCCTTCCCTCTGTGAGAAGCAACCCCTCCCCAAAGCAGCTTTTCAATTTAAAGCAGTTCTCCAAAGTTTGCAGCTTTAAGACTTTAACTCCCAGAATTCCTGAACTGGCAGGGGAAATTTAAAAAAAAAAAAAAAAAAAAAGCTTCTGACGAAGCTTCTGATGGGAGAACAGGTTTGGGGGCATGGCCAAGCCACCATTTTTACTACCGGTCCTATC
>NW_028261385.1:65270474-65345474 GCF_051295495.1 Thamnophis sirtalis
GGTCAAACACTACACCCCTCAGACAGGATCCGCAACTTGGGAGTCCTCCTGGACCCACAGCTGACTTTCGAACATCACTTGTCAGCTGTGACCAGGGGGGCATTTGCCCAGGTTCGCCTGGTCCACCAGTTGCGCCCCTACCTGAACCGGGAGGCTCTCACAACAGTCACTCGTGCCCTTGTGACCTCTAGGCTGGAATACTGCAATGTGCTCTACATGGGGCTGCCCTTGAAGAGTATTCGGCGACTTCAGCTAGTCCAGAATGCGGCCGCGCGAGCGATTGTGGGTGCACCTCCTTTCACCCATATAACACCTATCCTCCGCGAGCTGCACTGGCTACCTGTCGATCTCCGGGTGCGCTTCAAGGTGCTACTTGCCACCCATAAAGCCCTCCATGGTAGTGGATCTGGATACTTGAGAGACCGCCTACTGCCAATTACCTCCACACGACCTATTAGATCTCACCGGTTAGGCCTCCTCCGAGTCCCATCTGCCGGTCAATGTCGACTGGCAACTACGCGGAGGAGAGCCTTCTCGGTGGCAGCTCCGACCCTGTGGAACTATCTCCCCATGGAAATTCGTACCCTCACCACCCTCCAGACCTTCCGCACAGCCCTCAGAACTTGGCTATCCCGTCAGGCCTGGGGTTAAGACTACAACCCGCCCGAATAGTATGAATGTTGTATTTGTCTTATATGTTAAAAGTTTGTCTCCCCCCCCCCTTTTTTTTTGTTGTAAGCCGCCCTGAGTGCCCCCAGGGAAAAGGGCGGCATATAAATAAACTTTAAATCAAATAAATCAAAATTAAATCAAAAAATTGTTTTCAATTGTAATCTTTCACTGTAACTAATAACTTTGGATTTTGTCACATTGTCTGCTAATGAAGGTTTCTAGCAACAGAAAGTATCCCTCAAATTTGCTCAGAATTTGTTCCAAAGAGATGGAAAATGTTCACGAAGTGAGAAATGAGCTGGTATTGTACAACAAATTTAAGGGGCACTAAAGGAGCAATCAATCAAGAAATGCATCAGAGACCAGCACTTGGCAGAAAAGCTACAAAGGCCTTGGAAAAGAGATGTATGTGTTTATTTATTAAGAAAGCCTAGCTGGCCTCAGAGTATCACAAGGAATACCTTAGCTTGCATGATTCTGATATTTACAGATAATTGCACCATTGATTTGGATAAAAATATTGTGAAAAAGATGGTTTTATATGCTTTCCAATGAACGTCTAGATTGGGGTGTCAAACTCACGTCATCATGGCAGCATCATGAGGCGTATAAGAATATTTTTCCCTTTGCTAAACTGGGCATGAGTGTGGCAGTTTGACAGCCCTGCTCTAGATGGTAAGATTATTTTCACAATGCACAAATCCCAGAATGGCACAACGAACACTGCCATCATATGGTGCATATATATGTGATATTATAACATTTTTCCCTCAAAAACATTATTTTACCTTGCTAACATTTTGTTACTTTCCCCTACTTGTAGATATCTTCTGAAGTTCTGCAGACTCAACTTTTGTTTAACCATTTAAAATACTCTGGTGCCTTTAATATAATTATTAACTTAGACCATTTGTACACACATTTTAAAAAGTCAGTTCTAAAAAGATATTTGTGAAATCTAGATCTATCCATTGTAAGGACGTAGTATTTTAGATATTTTTATTGCAAGAGTGAGTTTGGAGGGGACCCACTTCTTTTTTTTTTAATTATTAAATGTTTTTTAGTTTTAGTTTAAAACTGGTACAACATCTTTCTTAATATATCAATCAATTACAGATAATACAAAAAAAGACAAAAACAACAATCAGGAAAACAAAACAAAACACAGGTGTCTATTATAAAAAAATAAGAAGTATATCAACTGGTTACAACATGTTTTGGTGCTTCTCTTCCGTTGACTCCTATTAATTCAAATATCTTAGCTCGAATATTTACCATATCAACATCATTATACCTCCGGTTTTAATTATTATAGTTATTTAAACATCCTTCATCCTTAGCTATGCTAAGGAATTAGTCCATAACACATGCTGGCAGTTCATTTACTTATTTGTAAAATCCTCTATTATCATCAAATCCTCATATTCTATTTTAACTAAACATCCATAATATTCAATTATATCATTTATCATAACATTTTCCCAATATTGATTAACATTTAATTATATGGATTTTATTTAGTTTTTTAATAGTGCTAATTATTATAGTTAATACTCTTTATGTATAACCTAAAGGTATTTTCTCATATCCAATTGTTAGTTATCATATCAACTCCACATTATATACATTACTATCAATATCAATTATTATTCAGCAATATCTGTTACACGAAAAAGCAATTAGGTTTAGCTAGTTTTCAATTGTATTCATCAATCTATCAACCAATTCCAAATTATATGTATTGCTATCTATATCAGTCATTATTCAGCTATATCTATTACAAATTGAAGTAATCCGATCTAGATTCTATTTTAGCTAAACATCCATAATATTCAATTATATCATATATCATAACATTTTCCCAGTATTGATTAACATTTGATTGTATGGATTTTATTTAGTTTTTTAATAGTGCTAATTATTATAGTTAATACTCTTTATGTATAATCTAAAGGTATTTTCTCATATCCAATTGTTAGTTATCATATCAACTCCACATTATATACATTGCTATCAATATCAATTATTATTCAGCAATATTTGTTACACAAAAAAGCAATTAGATTTAACTAGTTTTCAATTGTATTCATCAATCTATCAGCCAGTTCCAAATTATATATATTGCTATCCATATCAGTCATTATTCAGCTATATCTATTACAAATTGAAGTAATCCGATCTAGCTAATTTTAAATTGTATTATCCCATCTGTCAGCCTGTGTCCCTCCAACTGCAAGATTTCCTCCGTCCAGTAGCCATTCGTTGGATAAATTTACCAAATGTTTCCATAAGCAAGTCCAAACAAAAGTATTTCGGCACCTTTGGATTCTGAATGTCGGTGATGAAATAATAAAGTTGTCCTAGGCTTATAAAATTTCCCAATTTAACTTTAATTCTCAAGGGTGGATTCTCCATTCCTTCTGCACACTGTCTCTTTAAATGAGTCGTCTTTATAGCTTCCCCCCTCCTCTCTTCCTCTGAGATAGACCAGACACCATTTCTCACATTTTCCGTTTGTGTTTCAGGAACATTTAAGCATTCAATGATCTCAGTTTTAACTTCATATTTTAGAATCAATTGATCCAGTTTTCTTTCCAGTTTTTGGTAAGAATGAAAAA
This sequence comes from Thamnophis sirtalis, assembly GCF_051295495.1. Lineage (NCBI taxonomy): Eukaryota > Metazoa > Chordata > Lepidosauria > Squamata > Natricidae > Thamnophis > Thamnophis sirtalis. The sequence goes on from NW_028261385.1 coordinate 65,273,765, forward strand.
GTCCTCTACACGCAGAGAAAAGAGTCTGAAATGAAATCTTAGAGGTATCTTGGGACGCCATGATGTGTCGTAGTTAAAATAGAAGCTCTCTTTTTTTTCCCCACAGGCTTCGAAGCACTTTTTACTTTTTTTTTTTAGTCTCTTACCGGCTGTCAATCTTATCTAGTTGTAAACAGAACTAGATAGTAAAGTAATAAAAATGTCGAATCGTGACGGGCTAATTAGTAGGAGATAAGTTTTACGATCCACTTAGGGAGATTCAGAGGGGGGAGGGTGTCGCGGAGTTTCTTGTAGCATTTAAGAAGTAAAGTAACCACCAGTCATAAATCCATTAGAAAAGCCATTTCGCCGCTAAATCTTCTTGTTGTTTGGTTTTCAATTAGCTTAATTTTTAATACGAACAGTCTCTCTTGGATAATAAAATCAGCTTACCAGATGACATCACTTCTTCCATTCTTAGGGGCAACCTGCAGTTTCAGTTAGCACACAGCTAATCCAAAAAGGAATTGGCACGAGGAGTTAATACCCCCCCCAGAGATTTGCGAATATCTCTGGGGTCCTGGGTCCCTCCCCACCTTCACTGTCGTCTCCGGGACAGCTAGGGTTCAAAGAACCCGTCCAAAAATCCTTTGGTATAGAGGAATTTCAGGAGTAGCCTAAAACTCCATCTTCTCACTGCTAAGCCCCGCCTTCTTCCTGGAGGGGACCCACTTCTTACATGTGTTATTAAAAGATGCATCTTCTTTAGCACTTATTCTGTGTTTTCTTAGTTTACTTTGGTATACATTTTGATTAAAGAACATGCAAAAAATACCTCTCATAAGCATGCCAATTGGCACCCTCAAGGAACTTAGATCTTTGCAGAAAGTACAGTATCTGGTTTGTTAATATCTCTCCTGTTATATAACTTATAATTTTGTACCTAATAATATTTACCTCCCATTTACCCAACCTGTTTTCTATGAACTCCCCTTGTCTTTTCTGAAATATTGCATTACATTGGCTATTTTCCAATCCTTTACTGTAGGGGCCAGTTCTACAGATAACGTGCATATTTTTATTCAAAGATCAACACGTTCACATTAGAGTTCCTTAAGATCTCTCAGCTGGGCTGCCTACTCATTGCCAATGCTGTCAGCAATCATATCTCCTTTACATAAAAGGTAACTAATGATTAATTAATCTTGGTTGGTCAGTTTTTAACAAGCTCCATAAAAGTTCAGGTAGAATCAGCTAGTAATATACAAATTAATAAAAGGCTTATGTGCCTTCTAAAGTACCCTTCCTGTGCTGTTTCTTGAGTAATTGACTTGTTGCTTGTTCACATGATACTAACATGAGAAGAATAATTACATAATTATGAAGTGTTTTTCAATCATGTTATTATTAAACAGCAAGAACACAATCAAGAAAAGAGTGGGATTATTTGTTTGTGAAATTAACTTCCTGTAGCATAGTTGCATTTCCCTGGTTGTGTGTAATTGCTTTAAGGTCTATGAGTGACATTCTGACATTCCCCCTATCTTCAGCCATTAAAAAAAAAACAGACAATATTCCTCAAAATAAACAGTGGCCTTTCCCTTGAAGTTCAGAAATATGCTTCATTGTTAAGGTTTGCAACTGGCCATCTCTGCTTTTTCCTTCAAAAAGCCATACCATATATTGAATGATCATGGTTTGTTTAAACATACTTTATTGAATAAATTATGACATGCACTACAAACCATTGTTTAAGAATAAGCAATAGACTAAGCAATAGACTAAGTCTAATTCATACAAACCACAATGTGACTTAATGTTATGTTATTCTATTTACACTTTAAATAGAGATACCTAAGGGAGTCAAAAAAGTCAAGGTGGCAGGCTCAACTGTGCAATGGAAACCCCATCTCCTTTTTGATATGTGTGCGATGACATACATACAGTATAAGATGGCTGACACTTCCCTGATTCTGATTTATTGTTTTACTTTATGGTATTCTGCTACTACCATAAAATCAAGCTTTTAGTGTATTATATTTATTTTTTTTCTATCTCTATTTCTACAGAAAAATAATGTATTTAACAATTACAGTTATCCAAAGGAAATATGAAAAAGATATGTTTATATATGTGTGAAAGTCAGTTTGGCTTACTGGTTAGAACAGCAGGCTAGAAACCAAGAGACTTGGAGTTCCAGTTCCACCTTATGAATGAAAGCCCATTGGATGACTTTGAGCCAGTCACACACCCTAATCCCATAACATCAGGCTCAGGCCTCAAGCCATTGGATCAATTCCTGTTGCAACCAATGGATTGGTACTTGATTAGGGTAACCAGACGTCCCGCATTTGGCGGGACAGGCACGCCTTTTCATAAATTTTCCCGCATCATGCGCCGTTCTTAAAAAAACGTGCTTTTTTCGGCGCTCGCAGCTCCCTCGCTCCCCCGCCCATCAGCTGCTAGCTCGCTGGGCTGGCTCATCATTCCGTTCTATCCTACAAATTTAAGCGAGCCCAGCCTGCCACTTACTGATTGGATTGGCCTGGACTCCAGCCAATCAGCGAGCTGGCTGGGATGGAAAATTTTCAGCACGCCGCATGCTGAAAATTTTGCATCCCAACCAGCTCACTGATTGGCTGGACTCCGCTTAGCTTAGCACACCTGCGTAAGTCTCCATTTCATTTCGTCTTTTGTTTTGGTTGCAGCTGCGCTTACTCACTGGTGAGTAATCATGGAATGGATTGGTACTGGTGGGAATCGGGAGGCGCTGGGGGGAGGAGACAGCCCTCCTCTCCTCCTTCTCCCCCTTTGCGGAGTTCATTTCACCTCCTCGCGTCACAGCCAGCCCCTGTGCTGCGCAGCCACAGGCGGCAGAAGATCCGGAACCGAGTGGAAGTTCTCTGCACGAGTGAAACAGCCCCCGCCGCTCGCGCAGAGAACTTCCACTCAGTCACGGACTCATGGAGCTTCTGCCGGTGTGGCGGCACCTGTGCTGCGTGGTTCCCAGTGACCACGCCGCGAGTCCACGAGGCGTGGTCGCATCCCGCCACCCTCCCCTGCGGCTCTCCTGCGACGGCATCCGTTTCAGTCGCGCAGAGAACTTCCACTCGGTTCCAGGGCTTCTGCCGCCGGACAGAAGCCCCGGAACCGAGTGGAAGTTCTCTGCACAAGGTGAAACAGCCGGCAGCCACCTCACTCTCCTGCGGCCGGCGGCCGTTTCAGTCGCGCAGAGAACTTCCACTCAGTTCCAGGGCTCCTGCCGCTGGGCAGAAGCCCCGGAACCGAGTGGAAGTTCTCTGAGCGAGGTGAAACGGCCGGCAGCCGCCTTGCTCTCCTGTGGCCAGCGTCTGTTTCAGTCGCACAGAAAACTTCCACTCAGTTCCGGGGCTTCTGCCGCCGGTCAGAAGCCCCGGAACCGAGTGGAAGTTCTCTGAGCGAGGTGAAACGGCCGGCAGCCGCCTTGCTCTCCTGTGGCCGGCAGCCGTTTCAGTCACTTCCCTCCTCCATCTCGATTGCTGGAAGCAGTAACAAATGGCGCGTCCGCTCCGCCGTCCCTGGCGACTACCGGGCCTTGCTGGAGTCAATTGCAAAACCGCATTCAGCGCTTTGAGGACCTGAGGCATCTTGGAAAATGTAGTTCCCTATTGGAAAGAATGGAGTAACTGCGAATTTGTAACAACAACAGAAGATAATAACTTGGTGCTTCGCAGGTTACGAAAATCTTGTTTGATTTGCACACTGTTTTTTAAAAGTTAGATAAAGAAATTATGCTGTGAAAGCGACTAGAAAGCCCCCCCTCCCCTTCCTGTGTGTGAGAAAGGGAAGGAGAGGAAGGAAGGAGGGAGGGGAGAGGAAAAGCAGAAGGGAGGGGGGTAAGATGGAAGGAGAAAAGATGGATGAAAGGAGAAAGAATGGAAGGAGAAGGAGGAAGATGGAAGAAGAAAGGCAGAAAAAGAAGAAGGGAGGGAGAAAAGAGGGAAGGAGGTAGGAAGAAAAGGGGAAGAGAAGGAAAGAGCAGAAAGACATAGAGGATGAAGTTGATAGGCAAGAGGAAGGAGGAAGGAAGGAAAAAAGAAAAAGGGAGGGAGAGAGGAAAGAAGAAAAGATGGAACTAGAAAGGAAAGAAGGGAGGGAGGAAAGGGGAAGACAGGGAAAGAGCAGAAAGACAGAGAAGGTAAAGGTAGATAGTCAGAACGAAGGAAGAAGGAAGAAATAGGAGAGGAGGGAAGGAGGAAGGAACAGAAGCGAAGAGGAAGAGAGAAATGGAAAGAGCAGAAAGACAGAGAAGGTAGATAGGCAAAAGAAATGAAGCTGAAAGAATGGAAGGAGGAAGGAAGAGAAAAGGAGGAAGGGAGTGAGTGAGGAAAGAAGAGAGGATGGAAGGAGAAAGGAAGGAAGAGAGGGAAAGAGCAGAAGACGGATCAGGTGAAGGTAGATAAGCAAGAGGAATGAAGGAAGAAGTGAGGTGTCTCGAGGAGGGGGAAAACATTTAGTGACCAAAGTTACAGTGGCATTGAAAAAAAGTGACTGATGACCATTTTTCACACTTAGCGACCGTTGCAACCATTTTTCACACTTAGCGACCGTTGCAGCATCCTCATGGTCACGTGATCAAAATTTTGTTTGGCAACAGATTCGTATTTATGCTGGTTTCAGTGTCCTGGGGTGACCTTTTGACAAAAATAAAATTTTTAATCAAGCCCCCTCCCCCCCCCTGGTCAATGGTGTCCCTCTTTACCAATCTGAAAATCTGGTCACCTTCTACTTGATTGATTCTGAGGGTGGGAATGCAGATTTTCCATTTGTGGGAAAATGTTGGATATTTGGATGTTTATTATACTTGTATGCCGCCCTATTCCCGAGGGACTCAGGGCGGCTAACAAACAAGTGGGGAAGGGGAAAATACAAAAAACAAACAAGACAGAAACAAGATACACAAAACAGATTAAAAACAACACAACAGTCACAGCAATTCAAGTGGGGCTGGGAACTCATCAGCCCCAGGCCTGCCGGAATAGCCAGGTCTTCACAGCTTTGCGGAAAGCCAGAAGGGTGGTGAGGGTCCGAATCTCCACGGGAAGATCGTTCCAAAGGGCCGGAGCAGCCACAGAGAAGGCCCTCCCCCGAGGGGCTGACAGTCGACATTGGCTAGCTGATGGAATTCGGAGGAGGCCTAATCTGTGGGATATAATTGGTCATAGGGAGGTAATTGGCAGGAGGCGGTCTCTCAAGTACCCAGGTCCGACACCAAAACACTAGGAAGGGGGAAAATATGTTTATGTTTATGCCTTATTTTCATTAATCCTTATTTCTTTACTTGTCCTGAACATGCATGAACCTGAGCATACATAGAATTGTGCTGACTGATATATGAGAAGTGTAAATTTGCTCTAAATTTGCTCTAAATATTAGAATTGAACAGAGGCTAAGAATATAGTTAACAATTCAAGATAGGTGAGATTCAGGGGTGGGTTGCATTACGGCATTTGTACCTAAAAAGTTCTGTGCATGCGCACAACATTAGAAAAGGGGAAAAAATTGTGATGAAGATTGTTCTGCTCATGCATAGAACCAAAAATCAAGATGGCGCCCCTGCAGTTAGTATCGGTTCAGGGGCATGGCTAGCCAAGTTACTACCTATTCGGCCGGACCAGACCGAACCAATCCGAACCGGTAGGAACCCACCTCTGGTGAGATTTTACATCATGTTTTTTATTAAGCCATATTGATTTGTTACATTCAGCCATAAATAGGTTTACACATCATGCTGGGTACAAACAACATGCTAAATCAAAATTGAATAAACTACATTGTAACACTGTAGTTTACTACATTGAAGTACACTATCAAACCATGCTACCATTCTTGGTCATGAATCATTACCTAGCTCTGCAAAGCTCTAGATCTACGTTCTGCCTATTTCTTCCCCAGGACACTCCCAGACATAAATCCAAGTCTACAGTTCTTTCAGAAGTTCTTAAATCATTATGAAACAATATCCTTTCCCATTCATTTATAACAATGTGTAGAAATGTGGGCTGCCTCCCCAAATTGTAGAATGGGTGGTTTCATTGTTCCACAAGCTCTTGATGCTCATAGGTAAGTATTAATCGTCATCTGTCAAATTTCACAAGCTTGGAGTTTTACAGTTTTGAGTTGGAGAATGACTGCTCAGAGAGACACAGGAAAGTGGAGCAATGATCTTAGTGTAAGGACTGTCGGTGTGAGTCAGATAAACATCAAGAGAGAACACCCAGCTTAACTGGATGTTGCTGCTGACTGGGTAGGACCCTAGTTACAGCTCTGCCAGCAGGAAAGGTGTCTGTTTCTTTAAATACTTTTGTGGGATTAAGTCTACAGCTATGTCCACGGTTAACCGTACTTCTTCCAATAGCTACCAGAATCCAGGATTTGAGGTAAGTCTAAAATGTTTTTGTTGCTGTTGTTGTGGTTCTAGAAAGAGTTTAAATATGTTAACACAGTTTCTGGGAAGCATACGGTCACCTGTTTCTTAACAAGCAACTATTATTTACCGTAATAACAAATAAAGTTGCTAAGAAAAACCCTGTCAGTGCAAGTTTTCTCTTTTCTCAAAGACTGGATACAATTACGCCATTGTGAAGAGATTTGCCATTTACTGTTTGTTTTTTTCCGCCTTCCTGGATTATTATATCAGTAGAACAAATTACTCCTACACCTGTTTGACTTGGGAATTGAATTAGTTGCAAATACAACTTTTAGATACATTCTGAACTTATTTAACTTATTTGGGGGATCAGACTGCCAGTCTAGATCACATTGCACATTGTAATGATTGTGGTAGCAGTGTTTGTTGCACAGCGCGATTGTTTTGCAACACGTATTTATGTGTAATTGCATCTTTAAGCATCATGTGCCATTGCAGCTATGTTATCAACACTAATTAGTATTTCCTACAATAGTACCCGTAGGGACAGAAAATATTTACATCTAAAATAGTGAGGAATAGTGAGGTTGAGGAAGTAGTGTAACTTCCTCAACCTGGCACTTTCCAGGTTGGTTAAGATTACAACACCCCAAATTTCCCAAATAGCACAATCAAAAGAATTCTTTGAGTTGCAGCTCATCACATTTGGATGACACCTGAATGGGAGAGTCTGATTGATTAAATAACTCCAATAGGTTAAAAAAAAACAGTCTTCCTTACTTTGAAGGCACACTGTCATAGCTGAGGACATTATTTTTAGATTTAGCATATCTACAACATACACACAGTTGGGGGGAAACCTATATCGGAATTTCAGTTAAATATTTGTATCTATATTTGCTACCATCTAATGGTTACCTGGAGTTTTGCAACTCAGATATACTAGCTCAACTTTTTTTTTTACTCTTTCTAAATTTCAGACTTGAGTTGTCAAAAGCTGGCTGCTATGGGTTATAAAATGCTCTGTTATTTTATATAGCACTTTATAACCCACAACAGTTCAACTTTTTGAATTAATTCACACATGCACCCAATCCTTGGTTTTTCCTCCAACAGAAAGGCAATCTTTATGAGAAAGTCCTTCTCTGTGTAAATTTTTCCTCTTTAAAATGCATTCTTAGTGCATCCATAAAGATCAGTGTTCAGTCTCAACATTTAATCTCAACTCGATCTTGATAGATTTAATCAATCTATGTGTGATTTTAAATGAATATTCAAGTTGTATGAATGCTTCTCAAAATTATTAGCAGCTCTAGAGGGGCCATCATAGTCAGCACTGTAGCTTGCAGGTGTAAAGGTTCATTCACAGTTTTAGCAAACTGATACTTGATTTGGGGCAGAAGCTCTCAGGGGTTTCTTAAGACCAACTATTGTCCTGAGTGTGAAAAATTGGCACATGCACGTTCCCACCCATGTACCATATGCAGATAAATTTTCTTTGGCTACAATGAACCTATAGGTTCTCACTTTATACATGATTGCTTTCTAAGTGGCTGTCAGTACTTTATAATTGTTACTTAATTATCTGTAGCAACTTGCATCTTGGGAAATCTTGGGAAGCTCTCACACTATGTATCTCCATGCCAATATTTTCTTATATATCATTATTTTAACCAAAAAAAAAAGTTTGATTCAAAACCCAGTTTATACTTACCATTTCTTAGAATAACTTCAAATATTTTTTAACTTTTTTTGTCAATGGAAAGAAAGAAAAAGTAGCGCACACTAGACACTATTGAAATTGTAAAATAATTGTGATTTGAAAATACTCCTAAAGTATAGCCTGATGAATTAACTAGAATATATGTCAAAATTAATTTTTAAACAACTTGTAGAAAATCAAGAGGCTCAGATTTTGATGGGAACAAGTGCATTTAGGAAGGAAGTTTTCTCCTGAAATCTCATTCAAATCTAAATTGCCTTTCCCCCCCCCCCCCACTCCCCACTCTTCACTCCCAGCCTGACTGGTTCCTACATCTAGTAAGAGTTTGGAGTTAGGATACTTCCTAAATGTTTCGACTGCAATTCCAATCAGCTAGAATTCTGGCTGTTTTATTTCACAATATCTGGAAGAGATGAGGCCAGATGGGAGAAGACTGAAATAACCCCATCATAAGAAAGTGGGAGGGGGAAGCAAAGATACCCATATTATGCTTCAATTTAAATCATGCTCGTTAAAAAGAAGAAAAATAATAGGTTAGCATCCCAGCTTGATAGAACCTTTACTCTGAAGTAAGGGAAAATGTTTTCCTTAGATCTCCCATATCCTTTTGGCACCAAGTTAATTTCTTTGATTTTCAGAGACGCATAGATTAATCATTAAACTTAAAACAAAGAACACAAATATAAATGTCTTCCAATTTATTTATTTATTCTAAAAAATAAGTAAAAGATTTCTCAATCTATATCAATCATCCAGTGGCACTTAGCTGTTTTCTCGTGGTCAAAATATCATATTAACAGCCCCTGGCAGAGGTGGTATTCTACCAGTTCGGACCGGTTCACCCAAACCCATAGTGGAGGCAATTGCGAGGGGCACATCCACCTGCCCTGGCTCTACGGCATCCCATTAAGGCCCCATTTTTGCCAAAAGTGCATGCACTAAAGCTGTGCACAAGTGCTCTTTAACAATATTTATAAACTGAGCCAGCCTACAATACCCCAAAAGCAAGATTGGGAGGTTTCCTTGGGAGGAAAATCTTGTTGAAAGAGCAGGCTGTATTTGTTTATGAAATAGCAGCAGGGTTGAGGTCACACTCAGGGAGAGTCTGTTGCAAAGAGAAGGTGCTTTCACAAGGAACATGTTTTTGATGGGCCCTCCTTAGATGATTAATAGGATGATGTTGTACGTGGCAAGATGTTGCTGGATATATTCATTTTCTTCTTTTTTTAGTATTTTGAGTAAAATGTATGTCATCCTTAGGTTCCTCCATGTTCTGATATATTCCTTTTCTGTGCTGTAAATGTATTTAAAGATGATTTCAGCTTTAGGTAGCCCAACACAGAATACCCTGCAACCAGACAGAGGTAATCAAAAGTATGAGTCATGGTAAAGAGCCCTGGTGGTGTAGTGGTTAGAATGCAGTATTGCAAGCTAACTCTGCCCACGGCCCTGACAGGGATCACAGTTGACTCAGCCTTCCATCCTTCCGAGATTGGTAAATGAGAACCCAGATTGTTAGGAGCAATATGCTGACATTTGTATATAAGTCTAAGTGCTATAATTATTGCTCTTGCTTACTGCTCTTGCTCTTGCTATGAGCGGCTGATATCATGGCATCCTGGTCCAGCTATAGTTATTCTTCTTTTAAAGCAGCGTCTAACAGGATGACCCTCATTTTATCTTCACAACCCTGTTGAAATATGCCTAAAGGTAAACTGAGAGGTCCACAGTGAAATGATTACTTAACCTGACCCCATTCCATTTCTCTAACCATTATACCACAGTGCAATTTCTATAGCACCCTTGGATGGTACCCAGGTGGGATACATCATTCTCTGCCTAATTGACCTGTTTCCAAATGTAGAACCTAACTTTAAGATAAAGCTATTATAGAAAGCACTCACACATGCATATATCACTTAAATCAAATAACCAACAACACAGCAAACTAGATATGGGTCTTCAGCCCTCATGTCATAACTTTTAACTAAGAGAGAATGCTTAAAAGAAAGTATTTACTAACGCGAGCACAAGATTGGAATAAAACTCTTACGATTTTCTAAGAGGCACTTTTGTGGCAAACAAAACTTTGATGGGATAATGGGAACAAACCATCTATTAACAAAAAAAAATCTCCTCCCATTCTGCTCAGTAAGGTCAGATGAGGATAAGAAAGTAGAAAAGATCTTGAGGAAGCAGCAGAATTTTCCCCAGAATGCAAGAGGAAAACGCTCTTTGCAATCTCTTTTGCAAGATGTCCAATTTCACCTCTTTCCTCTGCAAGATTTGTAGGAAGTCTTTCACTTGTAGGAAGCTTTTTTTTTTTTAAAGGAAAAAGAAACTCTTTTACAACAAAAACTTAAGAGCTTGCAGACAACAGGTGTTGTTTAAACAAACAAAATGAAAACTTTATGGAATTAAGGAATTGAAAGAGGCTTTGCCTCTTTCTTCTATTCCTTCAGGAAGCAGAATTTGTGTTTGTGTGTGTTTAGATCTCTATTTGTGTATCTCCTGCATTTTGTCTTCACATTATCCTCCCTGAAATGAGTTACATGAGTATCTAAGGACCAGTGGTGGGTTTCAAAAATTGTTTGAACCTACTCTGTGGGTGTGGCCTCCTTTGTGGGAGTGGCTTGTCGCTCATGTGACCGAATGGGAGTGGCTTGCCACCCATGTGACCGGATATGAAGATGCCGACGACACTTGTCAGAACCACCTTAAGTTACCTCACACACAGCACTGGCATGCATAAGAATATGATGTAAACTTATTTTTTAAAAGGCATCTTTGGTTTGCGTTAAAACAACTTCAACACACGCAATGTTCTGATTGCACCACAAACGCAGTAGTCATCCTTACCTTTCACAGAGGCACTGAGTTTTATAAATATGAGCGTGATAGTGTAGAATAATCATATCCAAGGACCAGTGGTGGGTTTCAAAATTTTTGGAACCTCTTCTGTAGGTGTGGCCTGCTTTCCGGGTCCACTGGTGGAACCTCTTCTAACCGGTTCGGTAGATTTGACAAACCGGTTCTACCGAATAGGTGCGAACTGGTAGGAACCCAACTCTGCCAAGGACACTCAAAAACCTTCATGCCTTTGCAGACATTTGAATCTGGATTTCCCTCAATGCTTAAGTAATATATGTATATCAAGAAGTTAAATATTTGACTGAGACTGAGAGTGAATAATTGGCCCAAAGTCATATAGATGGGTTCATAAGACAGGGCTGGAACGAATGGTGGTATTCAGCCAGATTGGACCGGTTCAGGCGAACCGGTAGTGGCGACCTTCAGGTGGACCTGCCCACCTGCCATGGCTCTATGACATCCTATTTAGCCATGTTTTCCTAGCTTCCTGCAAGTGTGCGTTGTGATACACCGGCAGCCTATGGAGCCGGCAGCAGAGTCAGACAGTGAGGAGTTTGGGGAGGAATATGGCCCAGTCCTGGAGTCAGGGGAAGGTTCTGATGAGGGTTCTACATTGGAAGCAGAGATGGGGCCAAGGCCATCTGGTAGTTATGTGCTGCCTCAGAAGCCTTCAAAGCCTGACATCAGTAAGGCAGAAGAACAGCAGGAGCCTGTTCCCAGGGTGTGCATGCGCAGAGATGCCAAAAGGCAAGAACAATTAAGAAAACAGAGTAATAGGGTCGACTCGGAAGTAAGGCTTGGATTGGCCCCTCCCATAAGACAAATGGGATGTGAGCTTTTGCAGGAAGCAATTAGTTCATCTGGTCGGTTCACACTTTGAAAAGTTCTGTTTGACTCTGTGCTAAGTTTGGCCTTGCTCTGCGTTTGGCAATTAGATCTCTGGCAGCATTCTAAGGGAGATAAGGTGGGTGTTTATCAACGTGCCCCTGAAAGACTGTGGCAACTCAAGTGGACATCTGTTGGAATCTTCACAGACTGTTTGTGAAGCCTTGTGGCCTGGGAATGACTATAATTCACAGCCGTTTAAATAAAAGTTGGTTTTTGGGACTAAGATTGTGATTTCTGCTTTCTCAGGAAGCCTAGGTCAGAACAGAGTGCAAGCCACACATGCAAGCAAAGCGCATGCAGAGAAGTGTGCATTCGTGGAAGGTGCACATGATCACATTTTTGGTGCATAGTGAACTGGTGGTAAAATTATGTGAAACCCACCTCTGACTAGAACTCATGGTTTCTTCATTTCTGACCTTTTACTTTAACCACTACACCAAACTGGTTCTCCTTATTATATTATTAAGATTTAAATTTGTCCATTTGTTGTTTGAGAAGTAAGTTTAACAAAGGACTATCATTATCATATGGAAGATAAATTTACAGTCCACAAGATTTCTCACATTTTAATACTCTTACATAAAGATACTTGATTCTATTTAATACAGATACAAAAAAATGTGGCTTTTAATAGCTTTAAAATGTGCCTCTTTGGATTTAGCTAAATAATTTATTAAGCTTAAAAGCCATCCTTTTTTAAAATTTTAAAATGCCAATGGGACCATTTGTAGTCAGTAGAGGTCAGCTAAAAAGCAGCATGTGGCCTCCAGTTTTAGCAGAAGCTCCCAACACATCTTAAAGTGGAAGAAGCACCCTACAATCCTCATAGCACCCCAAGATCCCATTACAAATATTCAGTGGCAAAATGGCAAAATGTCAACCCCTAATCACAGATGTCAAAGTTGTACGCACTGTGGGCCGGATCATGACATATCACGACTTCTTTGCCTTTGCGGAGCCTGGGTGGGTGTGGCCTGCATGTGATGTATCCGGCCCCATGAGCCACCAGTTTGACCTGCATGAGATCATCTTTTGGATCCAATGTTGGATTCTTTAGGGAAGAAATAAAGGGTGGGAATGGAGAAGGAAGATTCTGGAAGGCAAGGTATTTCCAATTCCACTTCTAAAATTTCAAAGAATCTACTACCAAGGCCCCAAACCAGTTGTGGGTTGCAGGTGGTTCGCCCTGGTCCATAATTATTATATGACTCAATGACTAAGACACCGAGCTTGTCAATCAGAAAGGTTGGCAGTTTGGTGGTTCAAATCCCTAGTGCTGTGTAAGTGAGTGAGCTCCTGTTATTTGTCCCAGCTTTTGCCAACCTAACAGTTCGAAAGCACGTAAAATGCAAGTAGAAAAAATAGGAACCACCTTTGATGGGGAGGTAACAGCATTCCGTGCCCCTTCAGCATTTAGTCATGGTGGTCACATGACCACAGAGATGTCTTAGGACAGCGCTGGCTCTTCGGCTTTGAAACGGAGATGAGCACCGCCACCTAGAGTCGGGAACAACTAGCACAAATGTGCAAGGGGAACCTTTACCTTTTCCCTTATTATGCATTTCTCTACAGTTTCCAGGGGATGAAAAAAATCTAAAGTCCAGGACAATGAGATAACATTCAGAAATGGCTCAGGCAAAGATGCCTGCCTAATTCGCTAAATGATAAGGAAGATGAGCTCAATCAGATTTGCAAGATTTTGGTATTACAGGCAGTCTCAGGAAAAGTATTTGTAACCTGCAGGTGGAATTTTCTTTATTGGATTGATCTACCTAGCAGGATGAACATCACCCCTGTTGTCCCATGTGCTAACTAAAGTCTATTCATCTCAAGTCATGTCATCTTCAACTGTTGTGTCTTGCAGGAAGATACTGATATTTCAAAGACAAGCGGTACTGAATTACGAAACAGGAACTTAGAAAGAAGTAACTCCCTTCCACATGATGAGGTAAGAGGAAAATGAGTAGGTTCATAGGTCGCACTCAGTCATGATAAGTTTTGTTTATGTTGGCTTTGTGTGCTGATTTAATACACTGTGGTTTACTCTGGCTGGTAGTGTTCATGCCACAGGTGTTTTAAATAAGCAGTTTTGGGAACTGGGAAGAAGCCAGAATATGATTATGGCATGGGGAAGTAAAGTTATAAGCTTTGGGTAACAATACCCCACCCTTTCAATTAAACATACTTAAAGATTATTAAGATAACTGAGGTAATGTTAGTTGGTTAATAAAGAACAGACAGCTTGAGAGTCACTGAGAACTAGAAGGAGAGTTTTCTTTGTACCTGGCCTTTGAAAGAGAATCAAGGAAATAAAAACAGAGGATTAATAACCCATTTTGCTTTATTTTCTCCTAGCATGAGACAAACATTGATATTGACAGCGAGCCACATGGAAGCCAACCTGAATCAGAAGAAAATAAGAATCTTGGGTGCAAGGGGTAATAATTTCATTTGGAATTCTCCACCAATTAATTTCTCCATCAAGTGAAATTTTAGTGCATTCAGAAACACTGAGTTCAGTTTTTGGTTACAGGGTTCTTTTCAATACATAAATAGCAAAGACTTGCTCTTCAGGTCACTCTGTCATACTTCGCTCCTTTTCTAATAAAAGAGCAGGGGTCTCCAAACTTGGCAACTTTAACACTTGTGGAATTCAACTCCCAGAGTGTGGGAGTTAAGGTTCACAAGTCTTAAAGTTGCCAAGGTTGGAGACCCCTGCTATAGACCCCTGTTCTAACTTATTGGCATTTAATTATTATTTATTGAAATCACATCCCATTTTTCTTCTAAGAACTCAAGTTGTCTTACATAAGATTCTCTCCCCTATTCTTTTCCCATAGCAACAGCCTTTTGGGGTAGTTTGGATTAAGAGATACCTTTTAGAACATCTAATCCCTCCAGGGTAAAATCTCCTCCTATCCTCCTGACCTTCTGAAAACCTGATTCTGCCACTTGGCTTGTGGCCCCAGTGGGGGAGTGTCACCCTGGAGGTAGTTGATGGACTAAAATCAGATCCCATCACATCCCCTGCACACCTTGTTCCCACTCGCCCCACATTTTTACCATAACGTATGGTTTCATTATATATATATATATATATATATATATATATATATATATATATATATATATATATATATATATATATATATATATATATATATATATATATATATATATATATATATATATATATATATATATATATATATATATATATATATATATATATATACTTAAAGTCACAACCCCTGGTATGCCCAAGTGTGGGAGGAAGGTCACACTTCCACTCTCTGTCATTAGGCTCGTCACAAGAGTCCATCCAGACAGAAACCCAATATTTTTACTGTTGCCTTTGTTATATTTGTGTTTTTATTTGTGCTGATAAATAAATAAAGGAAGATTAGTATAGATCTATTTCAAGCTATTTAGCTCTCATCAGCTAGCCATATCCTTCGAATCCCAGTAAGGATATGGCTAGCTGATGAGAGCTAAATAGCTTGAAATAGATCTATACTAGTCTTCCTTTATTTATTTATCAGCACAAATAAAAACATATATATATATATATATATATATATATATATATATATATATATATATATATATATATATATATATATATATATATATATATATATATATATATATATATATATATATATTTGTGTTGTTGATTGCTTTTAACTTTGTAAGCCACCTAGATTCACCTGGGGATGAGATTAATTAATTAATTAAATTGGCCCAAAACTTACTCACTTAGGTAGCCAAGGATGCACTAGAACCTGGGTCTCCTTGATTTCCAACTACTACACAAAGTCTAATCACATCACATTGAATCTTAGGCTTGCTTCACACATGTCACTAAGATCATGAGGTTTGGTGACACAGTGGTTAGAATGCAGTACTACAGGCTAATTCACTGCTAGGAATTCAGTTCTGACCTGCACAGGGTTGACTCAGCCTTCCATTCTTCTGGGGTTGGTAAACTGAGGACCCAGATTGTTGGGATCCATAATGCTGTAAAATGCTTAGAGAGGACCGTAAAACACTGTGAAGTGGTATATACCACTAATAAGTCTCAGTGCTATTGCTATCATGAGGATTGTTTGCTATTTGGCTTCATATGATATCTAAAATAAAATTACTATAGTTTTCTCCTTTAAACATGATTGTAAAAATCTTTATTGACATGAGGAAGACATGTGAAAACATGTTAAATTCTTGTATAATTAACATGTACTGTTCATTTTAATTATAATATGTTGGATAATGCATACTTATCTACTTACACTACAAAATAGTCTGTTTTTAAATTATCCTGTTTATTTATTTATCCTTCTAGGAAACTTGCAAGGAAATATGATATGGTCCTTCAATTTTGCAGGAAACATAAAACTACAATACAATACATAATTTATGGAATACTAATTACAGGTATGTATTATACATTCTGAAAAATAGCAATTTTATGTAGAATTTGGGGTCTATAAGTGTGAGACTAATAGCATAAAATAAAATCCATCTCTTGGTTATATTCCAGTCTAATTACTGCAATCTTCTCCTGCCATAAGGCTATCTTTGCAAAAAGCCTGTAAGCTCTAATTTATGTAAAACATGTCCGCTAAGGTGTAGAACAGTAGAACAGATATTGGAATTATACAGTGGCTATTTTGAAAGTTCTGTTCAACAAATTGCTTCTTGGGACAATTTAATATGTTAGTGTTCAAGTTCTTAAATGAATTACAACCTGACTACCTGAATATACAGCCAATGTTAATGTGCTTACCTCCAGTCTTATGTTAATAGAAAAGTAAGGCTGCATAAATTGTACTGTCCTGACTGCTGAGCCTTATGTTGTCTCTGGAATGGAGCTCAAAAAGCTGTACTCTTCTTATAGTTTTAACTAGCTGATAACCCGCTGTTGCCCGGGTATTTATTTATAGGGAGGAAATGTCTGGACCAAACATAATTTCTAATGTTGGATTTTCCTCCTTACCAGAGGGAGACCCATTGTGGAGTACTGAGAAGCCATTACAATGGCAACTCCACTACATAGAAGTCATTTTATGGCAGTACAGTAGAAACCATTTTAAGGCACAACAGGCTGTATCTTAACAGAACACCCCACAAGGGGTTTTAGGGGTGCCTTACCCTCACAGTATTTGTTTCCAGAAAGAAGGTCATCTGTGTACCAAGTTTGGTTGAAATTGCTTCATTCATTTCATTTTCATTTTATTTGTCTTGTATGCCGCCCACTCCCGGAGGACTCCGGGCGGCTCACAACAGACAAGGGAAAGGGGATAAATAGACAAGACAACACTTTAAAAAAAGATGCAACATTCACAATTTCCATGGGGCTGGGTGTTTCACAAGCCCCCCGGCCTGCTGGAGCAGCCAGGACTTGGTGGCTTTGCGGAAGGCCAGGAGGGTAGTAAGGGTCTGGATCTCCACGGGGAGGTCATTCCAGAGGGCTGGAGCTGCAACAGAGAAGGCTCTCCCCTGGGGAGTTGCCAGCCAACATTGGCTGGCAGATGGAATCCGGAGGAGACCTAACCTGTGAGATCTTATCGGTCTGAGGGAGGTAATCGGCAGGAGGCGGTCTCTCAGGTGCCCAGATCCGATGCCATGTAGGGCTTTATAGGTAGCGACCAGCACCTTGAAGCGGATTCGGAGACTAATGGGTAGCCAGTGCAGCTTGCGGAGGATAGGTGAGACGTGGGTGTACCTAGGTGCACCCACAATCGCTCGCACGGCTGCATTCTGGACTAACTGAAGTCTTCGAACACTCTTCAAGGGCAGCCCCATGTAGAGTGCGTTACAATAATCCAGTCTTGAGGTCACAAGGGCGTGAGTGACTGTCTGAAGAGCCTCCCGATCCAGGTAGGGTCGCAATTGGTGCACCAGGCAAACCTGGGCAAAGGTCTCCCTGGTCACAGCTGACAGATGGTGTTCTAAAGTCAGCTGGGGATCCAGGGGGACTCCCAAATTGCAAACCCTCTCTGAGGGGCGTATAATTTCACCCCCCAGCCTGAGAGATGGAATAGTTGGACAATCTTTGGGAGGGAACATCAGAAGCCACTCGGTCTTGTCTGGATTGAGTGCCAACTGGTTTGCTCCCATCCAGATCCTAACAGCCTCCAGGCACTGGCACATCACTTCTACTGCTTCGCTGAGTTGGCACGGGACGGACAGATACAGCTGCGTATCGTCCGCGTATTGGTGGTATTTAATCCCGTGCCGGCGTATGATCTCACCCAGTGGCTTCATGTAGATGTTAAATAGGAGGGGGGGACAGGACCAAACCCTGCAGCACCCCATAATTGAGGGGCCTTAGGGTCGACCTCTGCCCTCCGACCAACACCGACTGCGACCTGCCCGAGAGGTAGGAGGAGAACCACCAGAGGACGGTGCCTCCCACTCCCACCTCTCACATCCGTCGCAGAAGGATACCATGGTCGATGGTATCGAAGGTCGCTGAGAGGTCAAGGAGCACAAGGATAGAGGGGTGACCCCCATCCCTGGCTCGCCAGAGATCATCGATCAGCGCGACCAAAGCAGTTTCCATGCTGTAACCAGGCCTGAAACCCGACTGATAGGAATCTAGATAATCGGTTTCATCCAAGGACCATCGGAGTTGAGAGGCCACCACTTTCTCAACAACCTTCCCAATGAAGGGAAGGTTGGAGACTGGATGATAGTTGCTCAAAATGGCTGGGTCCAGAGACGGTTTCTTCAGGAGGGGTCTCATCACCGCATCCTTTAGGAGGGGCAGGAAGATTCCCTCCTGGAGAGAGGTGTTAACTATCATCTGGATCCAGCCGCGTGTCACCTCTCTGCTGGTCGAGACCAGCCAGGAGGGGCACGGGTCCAGTATACAAGTGGAGGCACTCACCGCTCCCATGGCCATGTCCACTTCCTCAGGAGAAGCAAGTTGAAACTAAATCCATAAAG
The DNA here is from genome assembly GCF_051295495.1 of Thamnophis sirtalis. Taxonomy (NCBI): domain Eukaryota; kingdom Metazoa; phylum Chordata; class Lepidosauria; order Squamata; family Natricidae; genus Thamnophis; species Thamnophis sirtalis. The sequence goes on from NW_028261385.1 coordinate 65,292,589, forward strand.
TATGCTCAAGACCTTCCCCCGGTACCTCGGCTGGTACCGTGCAATTGGAGTCCAGCTCTGTCCGAATCCGAGCGACTTTATCCGTTAAATACTGAACAAATTCCTCAGCTCTACCTTGTAAAGGGTCATCCACATCCCTCCCTTTCAAGAGGGAGCGGGTTATTCTAAACAAGGTGGCTGGGCGCAATTCAGAGGATGCAATAAGGGCGGCAAAATGCGAACATTTCGCCGCCCGTATTGCCACAAGATAGGCTCTGATAAAGGCTCTCATCAGTGCTCGGTCTGACTCAGATTTACTGGCCCTCCAGCGGCGCTCTAGGCGTCTCTTTTGGCGCTTCATCTCCCGGAGTTCCTCGGTGAACCAAGGGGCCCTCCTTGATCCGCTGCCTCGGAGAGGTCGCAAAGGCGCAATCCGGTTTAGAGCCCCTGCCACTGCTGCATTCCAGGCAGCGACTAAGGACTCCACCGGATTGTGGACTATAGTGTCAGGTATTTCCCCAAGTGCCGTCTGAAATCCCATAGGGTCCATCAGGCGCCTGGGGCGGAACCACCTAATCGGTTCCCCCTCCCTACAGTGGGGGATTGGTGTCCGAAAGTCGAGCCTCAGTTGGAAGTGATCAGACCATGACAAGGACAAGGTTTTAATGCCCTTCAACTCTAGATCACATCTCCACTGCTCCGAAAGGAATACGAGGTCAAGCGTGTGACCTGCTGAATGAGTCGAACCCTGAATTACTTGGGTCAAGTCCATGGCTGTCATGGAAGCCATGAACTCCTGCGCCCCGTCAGAGCGTTCGCCAAGTGTAGGCAGGTTGAAATCCCCCAGAACCATAAGCCTGGGGAACTCTACCGCCAACTCGGCTACTGACTCGAGGAGCGAGGGGACGGCTGTTGCAACGCTGTTGGGAGGTAGGTATGTTAGCAACAAACCCACTTGACCACCAAGGTCCAACTTCATCAACAGGGACTCACACCCGACAAGCTCCGGAGCAGGGATCCTATGAGGAACTAAAGACCTTCGGACGATGACAGCCACTCCCCCACCCCTTTTCTGGGGTCGCGGCTGATGAAGCACCTGAAATCCTTCTGGGCACATTTCAGTGAGGGGGACTCCTCCCTCTGGGCCCAGCCAGGTTTCAGTAATACATGCCAGGTCTGCCCCCTCATCTAAAATTAGATCCCGGACAAGGGGAGCTTTGTGAACCACAGACCTGGCATTTAGCAACAACAACCTGAGACCAGGGCCCTGAAAGTTCTCGCCATCTGGCCCTGGAGTGGAACTAGCGGGGCCGGAAGGAGGGATCTCTGTGATGAAGCGAACCCTCCTTCCCCGGTATTTGCTTGCTTGCATTTTACGTGCTTTCGAACTGTTAGGTTGGCAAAAGCTGGGACACACACACACACACACACACACTCACTCATGACATATTAAGAAAAGTGGTTAATAGATTCCAGATAGATAGATAGATAGATAGATAGATAGATAGATAGATAGATAGATGATAGATAGATAGATAGATAGATAGATAGATAGATAGATAGATAGATAGATAGATAGATAGATGACATATTAAGAAAAGTGATTGATAGATTCCTCTGCTTTGGTTTCTCTTCCCATTGAGCATCACTTGCTAGCAGATAAAATAATGTTTGTTCTCCTAAGCATGTGGTGGGACAGGATTAGACAAGTTACAAAGAGTTACTGTGGAAGAACTTGTCTCCTGGAGACAAGGATACTCATTAGAGGTTTCCAAGCAAAGTTTGGGCAGCATTTTTTGCCTGGATATTATGGAGATTCTTACCTCGGACAAAGAATTGAATTAGAAGACTTCCAAGATCAAGAGACACCTTCTTGTTTCAAGTTTGAATCTCTCTCTGTAAAGCTTCCATGACAAATATTAAGAGAAGAAGGGAAACATTATTTTAAAACTGGAAAAATTAGACAAACGTCTCTGCTATGGGATGGGAATGAGACAATGGTAATGTCATGAGGGCATCTTTACTTGTGATTTGAGGGACAGGTGGATAAGATCTGAGGGACCATCTCTTCTTTTAATACTCTCTCCCGCTATTACTATTGAGTGAAATCTTTGCACTTTTATTATTTACTTCTTTGATGGGGTTTTTTTTTTGTTGATTCAAATAATTAGATTGCATTGAAATAACTGACTCTTTCTTGGAATAGGTGGTGATATCAAAATTGCTTTGACCTAGTTGTGCTTAGCTTCCTGTAGCAATTATAATTTTCCCAAGGCAAAAGTAAGATTAAGTAGTCACCATATCAGTTTCATTAACCGCTGTTATGTCTGCTTGGGTAAAACATAATAATTTGCATCTTGCCCCTCCCTCTTCCAGCAGGGAGCATATAGGTATTCCGTGACTTACGACCACAGCCAAGCTCAACATTTCCACACAGGAGATGGAGATATTGGGTATGCAGTGTGGGCAGCTGACACGATCTTGCTTTTTCTCCATTACAGCTTATCTGGCAGTGGTGATTGCCGCCTGCATCTTGAATTTTCACAGAGCCTTAGCGCTCTTCATCCTCACTCTCCTCGCCATTTTTTTCATCTGTTGGGACTTTTTCATAGCCAGATATGAGAATAAAATTGCAGAGTTGCTGTCTCCTTTGGGAACATTTCTGAAAGCTCAATGGTTTTGGCTGAAATGGTAATTAATCAGGATTCCTTTTTTAAAAAGTAAAAATGAGAGTATGCAGTTGTGATTTTCAGTACTGTATAAATGCTATAAAATATGTTACATTTCCTCCTAGCTATTAAAAAAATAATGGGACTTTGGGATATTAACTCAGGATAAAATTTCAGTTTTCTGTGTCCTAAAGAAGTGCTTTTCATTCTCTTCTTAAGGGATGTACTAGTAAAACATCAAATATTGCCAGTTATTAAAGTAGTTCCCATGGCTATGTTTTTAACAAGAGTTTGGTAACAATTAGCAGATGAAAAGTTTAGCCTAATGTTAGTTAATACATCATCGAACTTATCATATAGGTATACTACCAAATCTATCTGGTTTAATTATAGCTATTAGCCTTTGTAAGGAAGGGGAGATTGAGTAGTTTTAAACATTTATTGGAGCTAAATTAACCCGATAATATATAATCATATATTATTGAAAGCTTGTCTTCAGACAAAAATCCCAGTGGTCATTTGATATGATCATACACTTGCATATTTGGGAGTAGGGCCCAAACATCTTTCAGACTTAAACAACTTAAATTGTATCAGGTTTGACTAGTTATAAGAGCCCAAAATATTGACTCTACTCTTTTAATGATATTTTAAGGGCATTTGCTTGGTTCTTTAACTTTGGGGGGTGAGGGGTGGGAATGCCTTGAAATTAAAAACTTTACAACAGAGTAATCTAATCCAAATACCAGAATTGACATATATATTTGGTAAACTTCATACCTTTTCTTGCAGAATGTTTATACCTGGTGATCCAACTTTCTTGTCACACCCACATACAGGCAGTCTTCACATAATGACAGGTCATTTAATGACTGTTCAAGATTATGACTGATCTGCCCTGAGCTACTTTTGAAGTTCCAATGACTGTAGCCTACCCCTCACCACTCCTCACTGTCATGGGATTCTATTTTGGGCACTGGCAATTGGCTTGCACTGATGGCTGTTTGCAGTGTCCCATGGTCACACTTTTAATATTTTTTTGCCATTTCTGGTGTTTACTTTCAGTTTTTGGCAAACACCCATCGGAGAAAACCGACTCACTTAATGACCATGGTATTCACTCAATATGTGGCATTCACTAAACAGTGGTTTTTGTCTAACAAATGTTACAAAATATTGAGTGCACAATATGTGTCAAAAAAAGAACTGTTCTATGTCTTTCTGGCTACCTCCCCCCCACCGCCATTCATTTTAGTATTTGAAAATTAATTTTAATCAAACTCTTGTAAAGCAGTCTCTTAATTTACATTTAATAACAATTAGATATAGAAGTAAATTCAGAAGGTTGGGTTCTCTCCATTAATGGAAGTCAAGTGATTTTCTTTTCTTTTTTTTCTTTCTTCCTTCCTTCCTTCTTTCTCTCAAGCAAAACACAATAAAAAAGAAAGAGAAAGAAAACCCGTTATTATTTGTCAGATTTATACAGCCACATTTTTGTTAAGGATACACACAAAAAGAAACAATCCAAAAATTCAAGGAAGTAGAGATTACTTAACTCTCTAATGGCTTTTACCAGAAATCATTTTTCATCATCAATTGCTGCCGCTGACAACTTCTCCAATTGAAGTCAGTACTTCCAGTTTGACAACTAAGAGTTTGACAAATGTTCTCTTTTTACAGTCCAAGGCCAACAGAAGAAGGTTATGACTTATCCAAAGGGAAGCAATATGTGGCCAGTGTGTTTTTAGCAATAAATAGATGTGAGGATGTGCGTATTGAATAGTCTGTGTGGGCGAGGGGGGGGACAAAGATACAGCCTAAAATAATGGGATGATCTTTCCCATAAGTCATTCACTGCAATGTTTGAATACCTTTTCTCTAGGGTAGTGTGGGTCATCTTAATAGTCGCTGTTCTATGTTGGTTAATTTTCGATACTGCCAAGCAAGGGACCAATCAGCTTATTTCCTTTGGTGGGCTTCTTATGTATATTCTCTTGATGCTGATCTTCTCCAAGTACCCAACTAAAGTGAGTGTGTTTACAATCTTTCATTTATATCTTTTCTGACATTTAATGTCTATTTGCAACAAATTGAAGAGATGTCCGATAACATAGCTTATTCACTGTCTTGTATTAGTATATTTGTTTTACCTGATTCAGCCATTTATTTATTTGTTTGTTTGTTGGTATCCTGCCTTTAATATTTTTATAAATAACTCATGATGATGAACATATCCAATGAACTGTTCCCCTCCAATTTCCTCCACAACAACAATCCTGCCAGATGAATTGGGCAGAGAGAGTGACTGGCCTAAGGTCATCCAGTTGTCTTTCATGGCTAAGGCAGGACGTGAATGCATCAGGGTTGTACTTGACCTTGGGGGGACACGGGGGACATGGCCAGCTCAATGTCACTCATATTGGGGGCATCTGTGGTGGCCCAAGCACTCTGCCAGTAAAAACAGGCTTCCAAATTCCATTTTTGTCTGCGACTCTCTCCTCCAACCCTCTGCCAGTGAAAACATGTGGCCCTCCCAAGTTCCTTTTGTGCAGGCAGTGGCACCATGGGCCAGTCCTTCACTTTTTCTAGGGTGGGCCCGCAGATGAGATCTAAGCACCCCACGGGCTAAATCTGGCCTGTTTGACACCCCTGTTATAAACTATAATTTAACCTCTCCATCCTTTCCAGAAGTATGGATCAGTTCCCACTATTCCTTAACCAGCCTGGTCTTTATCAATAATTTTGATATTGAACCTTGCTTGAAAATCAACCAGATTGGGGAAGGTTACTGGAAGAAATCAAACATGCATAATTTTTCTGTCTTAGTTTTAAATTTAGTGCATTATTAAAAAAAAAACCCTTCCCTTCTTTTGTAAACATTTACATACTTGGAAGAAATATGCAAATATATTTCCCACTCATTTCAGGGAAACTTATTTGGAATCACCATCTGCATTTACTACAGTATTTAGTGCAATATTGTCAAATTCGAGCTGATTTTAAATCTGATAGTTTTGTTTTTCTTTACGTACGCATAGGTTGTATGGAGGCCAGTAATCTGGGGTGTTGCAATGCAGTTTGTTCTTGGACTTATAACCTTGAGGACCAAAGTAGGATTTGATGCATTCAACTGGCTTGGTAATCAAGTGCAGGTAAGGGTTAAATAAAGGAGATCCTATTTATAATCTTTGTGACAGGTGATCTATTTATACCTGTTGGAATCAAGGAGGGGTGCCTTGGTGATGCATTTTTTAACTCGGTCATTCATGCCTCTGCTTAAAGCATCATTTAGTAAGTAGTGTTTCTTGAAATGTTGATGAATTTTGTCAGAGGTCAAGATAATTTTAAACTAGACAGATAATTAAACTCACTGAGTAAAATAGCAGCTATAATATTTTGCTAATACCTCATTCCTGTGCATGTTCACTTAACAATTAAATTTTGAATTCTGATTTCATATGGAATCACTCTCAAGAACAGCTAAGACTGCTTGTCTGCTTCAAAAAATATCAGAGAAATAGTCAGATGTCCTCACTTGTGATGAAGTTTCACTAAATTGAATGGATTTGCTTATAATTAGCCTGCAATAGGCAATTTGATTTACCTGTGCATCTTAAATTATAAAATGTTCAGGCTGCATGTAGAAAATCACTTATAAAGCAAAAAATGTGATTTTTAAAACAATCTTTTTTAATCTTAAAAAGGATAGAGATGAGCAGACTTTATCTTCATAAAGGAATACCTTAAAAGTGCAGTCCCCTTCTTTAATCAACTTAAAGCCATACAGTTTGTAAATAGCACTTTCAATCACCACTTACAGCTCAGCTTGTCTTCTAGGTAAGTGGTGGTTTACTTAAGAAACCATATTTGGCTGGGTTCACAGATAGCATTAAACTAAAACAACATAATGCAATTCTGGCAAACCAAAGAAGTACGAATCACACAGATTATATAAATGCATTCATAATATGGGTCGACAACTGTAAGAGGAGATTTGTTTCCCATGGCTCTTATATCCAGACTGTGTTATCCTTCCTATGGTTTCTCACAACTAAACTGATTGATTGGGCCACATTCACTTGAAAAAATGCACAATGTTATTATCCAAACATTGTTCTGTTTAATATTTAAAAGTCCAACCCAATGCTATTGGATTACAGTGTGATCCTCCAGTCAGTAGAAAAATATTCCAACATAAATTGTACTTCCCACATTGTTGATCTGCCACAGAAACACAGCCAGAAATTGTGCTAGTCTTAGTATTTCAAGGTGGGACATGTTAAGGAAGTCTCCCAGTTTGATATCCCCTCTTGCTAATCATTGCTAGTCAATGGGTAAACAGTCACCTATTACTTTACCTTCAGTGGGATAGGGAATGGATGAACAAATATAGGTACATGATTGGAACTGTGTGTTGAACTGCTTGTCAAGATTCCCCATCAGCAGGTCTTCAGGGCATAGTTCATAGTTCAGCTTTTTCTAAACACAGATTTGGTATTCTTCTAGTGCGGAAGTGGGGGAGGTAAATCCCTATTCAAAGAAAGCCTGATTGATAGATAACAGGTCCATACCTGTTATAGAGGGACGTGTGATGAAGCAGGAAGGAGCAATTGATAACAGATGAGCTCTATGACTTCATGGTTGATCACACCCATTGAGACCAGCAGTTTTGTTTGACTTGCACATAATAACAGCAATCCTCTTCATGGCAACCAATGCATCAACACTGGAATGGAATAGAGGAGATGGCACTGCTCCCATCAACCACCATTGCCAAAGTAAAAAAAACAATAACAATATTGCTAAGCAAAACACCTGGTCAATAGAAGCAGCAGGCATCTCTAACAAAGATTAGCAATAGAGCAATAGAATTATTTTCAAACATAAGTCTAGCACTCCTTCTGTTTTAAAAACCCTTCCTAAGACCTAACAATCGGCTTTCATAGGTGCCAGTCAAGCATTACTTGGACAAACGCCTCTATAGAAATAGGTCTTTCCTACAGCACAAAACAAAATAGCCAAGAGAGTTCCCAGTGACCAGAGAGAAGGTGTTCCTTGCAATCATATAAAATTGCTGAAATTGCTTAGCAGATCTTAAACCTTGATTCTGTCAATGGCTGCATCATCGTGAGGTGTGCCATATTTCAACCATGTCAGAAGTTGAACTGGGGTAAAAGGAAAAACTAGAAAAGCTATTGAAAACTTTAAATTGCATCAGCTGGCAATGATAGAGCGTCACACAGTCACGGAAGAATATAAAGCAGTTATTGGAAGCTATTCATGCCAAGAGTGGAGGGTGTGAGGATGAACACCAAGAGCAGAAAAATGTTCTCTTTCATGCCAATTAACAAGGAAATATTGTTGATGGTAGAAGCAGCAAAAAACTCTTGTCTTAATCATACCTAAAGCAAAACCAGAGGATTACAAAACCATATTGATTGAGCCTTAATCTAAGTCTTGCATCCTTTGAAATCATGATTCAGTCATTGTCTTCCTCTTCCCCATGTCAATACAAGTAGCAGCTGTAACTGTCAGTGAAGAATTTTTAAATATAGCCTTTTCTTTTAAATATTCTTCTACTACCATTGCTACAATGCCCAAAGTCCCTCTCTGAGGGGAGAGGGGTGGGGTGTTAAGAAATGTGATTGACAAATAAATAAATAAATAAATTTCCCAATTCTTTCCTTATAGAAGTGTCCTTTATTTCTAAATAATCCCATAATGTTTCCTTTGCAAGTTTGCATTGATCTGCACAAATTATAAAATAATTTTGCCATTAACATGTGCAAAGCAGAGGTGGGTTTCTCCCTGATCCAATGAACCAGTAGTGGTGGCAGGAGGCTCCACCCACCCACCCAGATGCTTCTGCACATGCACAGAAGTATCGCACATACACATGGCTTTGCACATGAGCATGAGCAAACTGGTAGTGCCGGGATTTGCAACCCACCTCTGGTGCAAAGGACAGAGTTATAAGATCTCCCAATTTTATTTCACTCAGGTCATTATTAAAATGGCACATTTCCTTGTTAGTTTTGGTTTTTGAAATTCAGAATCAGTCTGAAGGGTCCCATTTTTATTATAGAAGAACCTTGAGGTCCCAAAGGTGCTTTTTCAGGAGGCAACTGGACTTTCTTGTTTTTTCTTTAGAAGATGTTTTGCTTCTCATCCAAGAAACATCTTCAAAAGAACAGAAAAAAGTCCAGTTGCCTCTGTATGAAAAAGCACTTTTGGGACAATCATGACCTGGATAACTGAGACTCTCCATAGTCTTTTAAGAATGCTGCAGCATTTATATGCCCCTAGCTTTTTTTTAAGTCCCAGAAATAATTGTCCTCTTTTTGTAGAACAATATATTGGTTTTTTCCCCTCATGAAATTGCAGAAAACACCAACTGTGACCACTGATCAGTCACAATCATGAATCTCTCAATTACCTTGAGACATTTCATTTACCTATTATCTTGGGTTAGGCAGGAGGAAGCAATTACAGTTCCTTGTAGCATTAAAGTGTGGGACATTAATCCTGTGTGATGACAAATAAAACTAGATCAGCAGCTAAGAACCAGGAAGGAGAAAGATAACTGCCACTCCCACATAGCTTATTCTTTTGCTTAACTTGAAGCACTGAAAAGTTTGTCTTTCGCTCCTGGGAAATCTATTTATGCAGTGAGTGGTCTGTATGAAAATAAAACCAAGGCAGCAATCTTAATTTCCATTTAATGAAAAAAAAAAGTTGCCTGTGTCATGGGGGAAAAAAGAAAAAAAAAGATGCCTCACATCCAGTTTTTGACAATGTCCTAAATCAGAGAGGAACGTGTATTTTTTTAATCAAAGGACTTCCCCTTGATTCACGAGTTCATGATTCACTAGTTCTTATTTTCAATTGACCTCATCATACTTGAACTACTTGAACATTGAATGTTGAGATGGTGGGGGTTTCCCCTTGAAACAACTTATTTTTCCTCTTTCTCTTCTCTTTAAGATTTTCTTAGGATACACTGATGCTGGTGCTAAATTTGTGTTTGGTGAAAAGTATACCGATCACTTCTTTGCCTTCAAGGTAAATAGCCATTGTTTTTGTTGTCCGTGGCTTACACCGACCAAATTATAGTGGGTAAGTTTACAAAATAAATCAGTAAAGCACAGAACATTTCGTATGTACAATATTCTCCTAAAAGACATATTCCTGTTTAAAGTACCAGTCAGTTTCAGCCAGTTCTTTGATGGGAAAAGTATTATTCGGCACTGTCTGAAATACTATAATATACTGACTAGTTTCTTTTATCTTTTTCTTTCTTTCTTTCTTTCTTTCTTTCTTATTTTTCAAAAAAATCATTTTCTTGTACTTTTTACCTTCTCTTTTATTTCTTCTTCTTTTTCTTCCTTACTTCATATAAATTTTGATTAGTTTGTATCTTTTTCTTTAAAACTTTCTATAAAATCATGTTTTTTAAAGAAATAAAGGATAGATGCTCTTTCTTTGGTGGTACTCAGGCTTTAAAATTCCTTCTCCAGGCATCTTTGATATACAAGAATGCTTCTGGAATTATTTTAATTTATTTCAGCTTATGAATGCTGGCAAACTGTAGGTCTTTGATTTCAGGATTGATGTACAGTATTTCAGGGTTGATCTGTTTGAAATTTATAACATAGGAAAGCATTTAGATAACTTGGAAATAATTATTGACAATAGATGTTTTGTCTTCAACTAGGTGCTGCCTATTATCATTTTCTTCAGTACAGTGATGTCTGTGCTATACTATGTTGGATTCATGCAGTGGCTTATTAAAAAGGTAACAGTGCCCTGGGTACTTTGAGAAATGGGATGGGATGGGACGGGATGGGACGGAATAGAATAGAATACTTTATTGGTCAAGTGCGATGGGACACACAAGGACTTTGTCTCTGTTTATAAAATTATAATTGGTCTCTGGCCATAAAATTATAATTATAAAAGCATATGCAGTATATGGAACAGACGATTCTTCTTAATTTTCTTTTTTTTTAAGTATATAGCATTTTTCTTTCCTAAGTCTAATGCATCTTGCAAACTATCATAAACTAGCTTTATTTAACCTGAAGCATTCTACATGCCTTGAGTTCGTGATTCCCAATCCACTGAGTTTAAGTGGGTATAAGGGATAATGCTAGCAAAGGTGGGAACAGAGGTCCTCAGATCACATAGAACTAGTGTGTAAATCTGAGTAGGTACCTTCCAATTGGCTGAGCAGAGAATTATCATTTATTGAGAAAGGTCAGAGGGACTTAGAATTTAAAACCTGAGACTCACAGTGTGTGAGTGTATGAATGTATGCATGGGTGCATGTATAAGAGGGAGAATTATTTCACAGTGATGAGTCTATGAAGCTTCTTCCATTAACTAGACATTAAATGTGGGATTAAGTTTATGGAAGAGTAGATGTATTGCCTATGAAACCTGATAATAAGTAAAATTCCATTTTCCATACTGGCTGGCATGCTAACTGGAAGTTGTAGTCCACACATCTCAAAGTTGAGAAACACTGGTCAGAAGAACGTTTCAGGGAAGCTCTGAATATAAAAACAAAGCCTATCACTAACTGTCACTTCTAGAATATAATTTCTTCCTTCCACCTGACACAAAAGTTGATCAGAACTTCAAACTGCAATAAAACTAGAATAAGATGTGCAAAGTAAGAGAGCATGGACCAGGTGCTTTATGAATAAATATCAATCTTCATAGGATATCACCATCTCTTTATCAGTTTCTAGAACCAGTACTAGGATATCATCTTGTTATATGGCCTTAGCCCTGAATTACAAAATTTCAACCCATGGCCTGGATCTAGGTCTCCTCTTTTGAATACAAGTTGAATTATTCTCATGGAAGGGAATTGGAAATGATTACATCCTTTGTATGTACTCTGTCACTCTTCTCACTGGAAGAAACATTGCTGGAAGTTTGTAGAAAGAATTTGGGGAGACAAAGGGGCTTCCCATCTCTCAAATCTTACCTCGATAGTATCAAGTCATTGGTTCAACTTTGAGTTGATTCTGTTTTAAGTGCTGCCTTAGCTCTATACTTTACAATTATCCAAATTATTATTATTATTATTATTATTATTATTATTATTATTGTCATTATCATTATCATTATTGATTAGCCTATAGGCCATATCAAAGCACAAGGTTCAAACACATATCACCAATAAAATCCTATACAAACAATTTAAAATAAGAGGAGGGTAAAATACAATAATTGTAGGATATGATACGATATAATTTAATACATAAATATGTGAAATACAATAAAATGACATAAAATTATATTTTGGTGTCACCCTTACAATCTACCCCAATCGGTCCCACGTATGCAGATCTCAACTGAACCATTTCGTTTAAGTACTGTGCTGTGTTAAATGTTATTTTCAGGTTCTGGCTGCACATAAAGTAAGTTGTTTTGATATGGGGATCCCAATGGGTCCTTCGTTTGGTATATAGACCAAGGTACCTGTCTCTCACCCCCTTTTACCGGCAACAATCAAATAGGATGTGAGCCAGGTCTTCCACTGCTGCTGTTCTGCAAAGGCAAAGATGCTCATTATAGGATATAGAATGGAATCTCCCATATCTGACCATTATTCAAATTAAAAAAAACTACTAGATAGTCCAAATGTTTTAATTTCATTCCCGCACTAAAAGCTTCCCTGATCTACTATTTCTTTGCCTTCTGTTCTCCGAAATTCTTCCAATTGACAAACAGCTATCTAAACTGTTCAACAGATTTAGGAAGATTGTGGTTATTAAAAGTTGCATCTCTATGTTTAGTAAGTTACAATTTTGGACAAGTTGGCGGGGAAAAAACCCAGGCATGGTAGAATTACATTAACTTGATGCTGCAATGGAGCTATGGTTAAATTCCTGGTTTCTGGAGGGACTGGAAAATGTAGGTCCCTGTAATTTTGCCAAAGTATTCATAAACTGTACAATTTACACTATCCAAGCTCTGTTAGTCTTATGCAAATTCTGCAATTTAGAGTTTATGTAGCCAATAAGGCAGATTAAACTGATCTATTCATAGATTTGTTATGAAAGCTCAAAGGAACTTGATATGTTCCAGTTTATAACATTTTGTCTAAATCAAGATACGCATCGATGTTTCTGGCAGTGATTCTACACTGGCAGACCTGACTGAGTTAGGGATTCACGTATTGTAATAAATTGGCATATACAATTGATATATTCCAAAGAGCTTCCTAAAGAAAATTGCTGACATGGGAGAAGTCTTTGAGGAGTTTACACATATACTTTAACTCAATTAAGATGTTTGTTGAATTCTATGTACACGAAACAGCTGGAATGTGGCCAAAAAATTAATTTTGTGCATTGTAACTTTCATAGGTTGGATGGATCATGCAAATTACCTTACAGACAAGTCCAGTTGAATCTTTAGTTGCAGCTGGCAATATATTTGTGGGAATGGTAAGTTTCTGAAGCAGAGAAGTAAGCTACTAGGCTAAGGACAAATCTTTTTGACAGAAAATAGTCCATCAGGCAAGACAAGAACATGTACTTGAATGCTGAGTGAAGAGCCAAGGTGGCACAGTGGTTAGAATGCAGTATTGCAAGCTACTTCAGCTGACTGCTAGCTGCAGTTCAGCAGTTCAAATCCCACCAGGCTCAAGATTGACTCAGCCTTCCATCCTTCTGAGGTGGGTAAAATGAAGACCCACATTGTTGGGGGCAATATGCTGACTCTGTAAAATGCTTAGAGAGAGCTGTAAAGGCATTATGAAGCGGTATCTAAGTCTAAGTGCTATTGCTACTTTAACTAAGCTTCCATAATATTTTTCTTACATTTTACTGTGTAAATATTAATAGCCATGAAATCTTCTACTTAAAATGCCATTGCACAACTCAGTACCATTCCCAAGACACAAAGCAATACAAATATTTAGTTTCCAGGCATGAAGGAAGATCCAGCATTTCTAATAATAGGTCGGTCAACAATTGTACTGCCTTAGCAGAGTAGACATTCTTACATGGGGAGTAAAGTTTAACAATTATCTCATTCTTTTTTTCTTTTCTTGTTTGTTTGTTTTTCATGGTTCTAGACAACTCAGAAGTAAGATAAATTGGTTATGAATTCCACCTAGAGCAGAGATTCTGCCTGATATACTGTATGAGAACATTGCAGGCTCATGCTTTTGCAGTAGTCTAATATTCAGATCTGGATTTGCATTAGATTATATGAGAAAGGGCATCAAAAATCCATGCAACAATGTCCAAAATAGGCAGATGCTTTCTGTCAAGAGTTCCTCCTAAAACAGAAACCTATACTATTCTATTTTTTGACCATTTTTTTTACCAGAAGAATAACCTCGTTCAAACTGCAAAAAGCCAAGGAAGAAGTTATTCAAAATGTTCATAAAGGCTCTTCTTTTACAAGCTCACTAATAAATGAGGAATGGAGGATTCTGTTAAGTTTCAGAGATTCTGATCTTTATCCCTAATTCTTTGCATCAAAACTCCTTGCTGTAGTCTATATGATTTTTGCTTCCTGAATAAGGGGTCCCAAATCTCTGGTCTGTGGACAGCTGCCGAGCCTCAGCCCTTTGGCAACTGGGCCACACAAATGGTGGGTGAGCACAGGAAGCTCCATTTGCACAAGGGGTATGTGCATGTGCAACACCATCCCCTCCGCCCCTCACTGCCAGTCCACAGGGCCAGAAACTTTGGGGACCAATGGTGTATTAACCATTAAGCAGACTAAGCACATGCTTAAGGCACCAAGCCCAAGGGGACATCACAAAGTTGAGAAATAAAAAAAAAACAATAAAGATTTGTACAGTATGTACAAAGGAGGGGGCACCAAGATTTGTCAGTGCTTAGAGCACCAGTGAGCCTTAATCTGCCACTGTAGGGGACCCTGTCCTGGATCATATCTGTAGGTAAAGAATAGGCACAGCTTGGGGAAGGAGTTAAACGCATCATCATTTAAGAGTCCTTACATTGCCACAAGTCTACCTCCCCCTTTTGAATTTGTTGATCCTTATCTAGCTCCAATTTAGTGCTGACCATTTCTTGACCAGATTCTTGTTCATAGGCTTAAATAATAAATCTTCTGTGTTGCAACTTAGCATGTGATCCTTTGCGCCTGGCAATACCCTATGGCACGGTGCTTGATGGATCATTCTAACGTAGAAGAGGAATATATCACTAAAATCCACTTACTTTATTTCTCTTCCTTGCAGTCGGAGTCTCCTCTCATGGTAAAGCCGTATCTGCCCTATGTTACCAAGTCTGAACTCCATGCTATCATGACCGCTGGATTTGCCACCATTGCTGGAAGTGTTTTAGGAGCATATATTTCCTTTGGGGTAAGAATGGAAGCACAGTAATTGATGGTGATTACTTGATCTTGCTTGTACTCAGGAGTTTGTGCTGTTAAACATGATTGGTTTTCAATAGGCTGTTTTGCCTCATTAGGGAGTGTGTGTGTGCATTTGTGTTTCCTCATTCCTTGAAGCTATCCTAACACTAATGATACCACTCTCTTCTGTCAGGTTGTCTTTTCCCTACTGAGAGTTAGCTCTGTGGCCATTGAATTTGCTCCTGTTGTCTATGATTTCCAGAGCTTTTCTAGACTTCTTTCTCTAGTTAAAATTCCCCTTTCTCGTACAAAATTCTGCCTGTCCTTTAAAGTCCTGTTGGCCTCCATTTTTACATGGACCTATATAGAGGTAAGTGAGAAGAAGAAGAGATACATTCATATTATTCCAATATTCCAATAAATATTTTATTACAGCTCGTAAAACAACATTTTTTTCAACTGTTCCCTAAAGAATGCTGACTGGGAAATTCTGAGTAGTAAAACCCACACTGACTTCAAGCCGCTGAAGTTGGAATACACTGTCCTAATGTAAAAAAAAATGTTTTCATTTGTCAGGTTTCAGCTTCTCATTTATTAACTGCTTCCGTGATGTCAGCACCAGCAGCTTTAGCTATTGCTAAACTCTTCTGGCCTGAGACTGAAAATCCCCAGATAAATGCCCAAGAGGATACAAAAATGGAAAAAGGGTAAGCAATGTATATGTTTGTATTATATTTTCATGGCTGCTGGACTTAGTAATGCTTTGAAAAACCAGAGAAATAGATGCTCATCTATGGATTCAGTTAACTGAAACTTGAGGAAACATACCTGGGGAACACAAAGTTGCTTTTGATTGATTTGAGCAAAGTCATCTGTAATGAAAAGGACTTACTGAGGTAATATTGCCATCATTCCCATGCCAATGAGACCCTGCCGCCTCAGACAGAAGCTCAAATATCAACTGAAATTTATTCCCATTAGTGCTCGACTGTAAGAAGAAAAAAGAGCAGCTGCTGAATTGCTAGTTTTCACGTAGCCATTTGAAAACACAAAGCATAAGTCAGAAAGAATTAAAGCTCATATCTCTCATAATCTGAGCACTTTTAAATAAGGAAAAATGTAACTGGCCATTTCAGCTCTCTGGTAGCGGTAAGCTCCCTTAGCACAAATGTGATTCACCTCCTAATTCACAGGCAATGAGTATGATTAAATAATTCATCAACATCTAATAATTAATGATATTCAATTATTAATTAACATTAAATTAATTAACAGCTACTTGAGGTTATTTATTCTGTTCCCTTCACTGTAGGATCAACAGACACTAAAGATCAGCATTCTTGTTTAATGCCCTCATAAGGGCTTTTTACATTCACAAAAACATTATTCTGATTGCTGGCCCTCCTGATATTTTAAAAAGGATGAATACTGTTATTGTAAGGCAGTGGTTCCCAAACTTGGCAACTTTAAGACTTGTGGAGCTCTGCTGGCTGGAGAATTCTGGGAGTTGAAGTCCACAAGTCTTAAAGTTGCCAAGTTTGGGAACCACTGTTGTAAGGGAAAGATTGTTTTGACTGTTTGGTTGTTTAAGTTTGTACTTTGATCCATAGAAATATCATATTAATGTGCACTTTTTCTTTTGCTGCTGAAGAGAAGCTAGGAACCTGCTGGAAGCTGCTAGCCAAGGTGCCAGTGCTGCCATCCCGCTGATAGCCAACATTGCTGTGAATCTGATTGCCTTCCTTGCTTTGCTGGCCTTCTTTAATGCAGTCCTGTCTTGGCTGGGGAATATGTTTGACTACCCACAACTGAGCTTTGAGGTATTGTTCTGTTAGCTGTTAGCTCAAGCTGCCAACTTGTAAAGCGTTTCCATGACTATTATCAAGTTGACATAAAAAAGAGAGAAAAGGGAAGAGAATGCCATGCATACCTTTGGCCAGAGTCAGGTCTCATATTTCTATGGCTAGTGTGTGAAATGCGCACATTCATACCCTGCCGCAGCACCTTGTTGGTGGATGTGATTTATGACACAGACCGAAGGGAGGGGAGACAGGGGTAAAGCCATAAAGCAGAAATCAGTTTCAGCTCCGCAGAAGAACATGCCAAAATGCTGATCCTAATAAATGAATGGATTTCTTTTGAACTTTGTCTCGAGGCTAGTAAATTAATTAGGTCACCTTTTGGAAACTTCACACAAGCAAGAGGCATGGGCGATGCAGCCTAGATCTCATTTCAGCCTACTATTGGAATGGAATGGAATGGAATGGAATGGAATGGAATAGAATAGAATAGAATAGAATAGAATAGAATAGAATAGAATAGACCAAGTATGATTGGACACACAAGGAATTTGTCTTTGATGCATAAGCTCTCGGTTTATACAAGATATAAGTGATAAATCATGATCATAGTCATCATAAATACATTCATCGTGAATCATAAGATACAAGCATCCAAATTTTGATCATTTGACCATGGGGATGATACAACAGTTGTAAGTTTGAAAAAAAGTCATAAGTCACTTTTTTCAGTGCCATTGTGACTTAGAACAGTCACTAAACAAATAGTTGTAAGTCGAAGACTACCTGTACACCTTAAAGAAAAAAAATTCTGCTTGTGTCCAGGTGGTCATGACAAATAAGTCACACAAATGCTATATCCTGCAGTTTACAGATAAAGGCACTACTTCTATGATATTGTCTGTTTGAATAATATCCTCAGATCATTTGTATGAAAATTGGGTGCACAACTTGAGGCTTCAAAGTCACAGCCCGAGTAACCTTCACAGGTTTTTTCTACAATCATTTGATGTCATCATTATTATGATTAAGCTTACAGACACATATGACTAAAGCTGTTGCCAAACTTAGCTTTTCTAAGCCACATAAGGATACTAATTTTAAATATATAAGTAGAATGGAATTATATTATTAAAACATATATTTAATTAAATTTGCACCTACATGAAATAAAACCTGACTCCACCTCCATGCCCAACTATAACCGCTCAAAACCATGAAAAATCTGCTACAAGCCTAGAAAAAAAGGTTCCCACTTCAGTTAAAAACGGCTGATTAATCTAAACAATCAGTTAACATATTCACAATGAGCAAGAAATGATCAGATGGAAAGCAAGGGAAAAGAACGGGATGACTGTCCCTGCTTTAACTGTGCACTATGAGCAGATGGATCTAAAATGCAAGTATAAATAAATAAAAAAGGGAAATGATCACATGGAAGAAAAAGGCAGAATTAATTCATTACAGGTTGAGCCAATTATTTATGTCTTATTAGGGCATGCATGAATGCAGAAGCTTCTGCATTAAAGTGCTTCCGCTTAATGTAGCATATGGTACCGTGGAAATGATAAATGGGTGGGAAAAACAATATTTAGAATGGCAAAAAAGGAAAGAAGGGGTTCAATTCCCGTCGAGAGCAAAAAGAATATCACTTTAAGCATAGAAGAAAAATATGGCAAGCTACGTGCAGATGCTTACCTTGGAAGCAGCCGCAGTCCTGATGCAGTTAAAGAAAAGAGTAATGGATTGCTTAACAATCTAATGATGCTTCATCTATCTAGCTACAAGGGACCATTTATAAAAGCACTCAGTGAGGAGGTTATTAAGGCAGTAAACAAAAGGGATACAGCTGGCCTGAACAGTTTCCCAAGAGAAATTTTTTTCCTGCTTTCTAATGGAGCATAAAGGGAACAAAAATACTTTTTGAGCACAATATTCAACCTAGTTGAGAGTAGGCGCAATGGCAAAGATATCCTAATTAGTTAAAACATGGCTCCTTCCTGTCTTTCTGCTTCACTTTGAATATTCATTTGAAAAAAGGATGTTCAACTGCAATTCACAGACTCCAGGTAGGGTAGAAAGAGAATTGAGCCTGCATCTCATGTCCCAAGCGATGTTACAGAGTTTATTCTCCTGCGTAAGTTTTTAATGCTTATTTAACAGCCTAGATTAATTTTATTTTCCAGTGGCTCAGAAATATCAAATCATTTTACCTTTGAGCAAAAGGCTATGAATGAATTCAGTGGGTATTTGCTATTTGCCAATCTGAAGGAAAATAATGCCTTCAAATCTACTGAAGCAGATTTTGAGGTTTCAAAAATGTGGTGAGTTAAGCAATGCTGTGACCGCCCTTTCTCAGTGCTTGGAGATCTGGTTAGGGAGGAATATGCTAAAATTGAGCCCTGGCAAGATAGAGTGCCTTTGAGTGCCACTTTGGGTGGTATTTTTGGTACCATCTTTGGTCATGAATGAGGTTGCACTGCCCCTGGCAGTTGTACGTCCCATCTGTTAGTCTAATGCCATCCTATCAATAGGATAAAAGTTCAACAGTAGATGCTCTGAGAGCTGCACCTACCATTAACACTTATCTGGTATCTTTTTCTCAAATGTCTCAGGCCAGAAAGAAAAGACTTTAGCATAGGAATCATCATCATCTTCTTTAAAACGACCCCATCTTTAAAACGAATCCCTTGCATAGAGGAATCTGGGCAGCTGAAGGGAGCTGGAAAAGTGTTTTGCTGGCCGGATGCCCTTCCTGTCGCCAATGCCGAGTGTTCTTCAATATTCTCGTGCCCAGAGAGAGAAATATCTGCCTCTACCTAGGATCGAACTCACAATCTCCTGATTGTGGGACGAGAGCTCCACCTCTAGGCCACCACGCCACTCTACTTTAGCATAGTACTGACTAAATTAAATTAAACTAAACTAAATTGGCAGGACAGAATTAAGGTTTTTTTCCCTCTAAATTAGGATCTCTTTCACTTTTTTTGACAAAACAGCTGAGTTTGAGATGTAGAATTCCACAGTGTGGTTTGACTTTCTGGAAATCCATTTTATTTTATAATCTTGCGAGTAGTATTCTTGTGATATATTATTGATGTAATAATGTTTTGCTATTCATTTTCTCCACTCAATGTACAATTTTGCCAATTCAATCATCAATCTCCTGAAAATAGGGGACAGTTTTATGTTATTCTTGGATCTAAACCAATTCCTAGGGCCATTTAAAAGGTTTTATTTTTTTTTATTTCAGTTATATTTTTCTCTTTCTGGACTAAAGATGTAGTGTCCATAATAAATAGGCTGTTTAACCTTGAGACTACATTGCTAGATAAAAGTTTTAGCTGATAATAATACATTTTAGGCATACATACTGTATTTATTGCCTCTACTACCCTGCTCCAAGAAACTGCTTGTGTGATCAGTAAGTCAGTAGGTACTTAATACGGTTTATGGTTCATATTTCTCTTTGTTCTTGTTTTTTCCCTTATAGATAATCTGTTCATATCTGTTCATGCCATTATCTTTTATGATGGGAGTAGATTGGGAAGACAGCTTTATTGTTGGTAGGCTCCTTGGTTATAAGACTTTCTTCAATGAATTTGTGGCTTATGAACATCTTGCAAACTTTATTAAACTACGAAAGGAAGGCAGACAAATGTACGTCAATGGTATGAAACAGTACTTGAGTGTAAGTATTCCTGTACAACTCTGTTTCATTAGCTCTAATGCTTCATAGATTTTTGTCCAGTGGACTTTCCTAGAACATATTTCTGAATTAAAGTGACTATGTCAGGCATGTGTTCCTACAGATGTGAAGCCACAATTGGTGTAAATACTTTTGTAATGCTATTTTCTTGTGGTTCATAATCCAAATTATGATGGTATTTAATAATGTTGCCTATCAACCAAATGAACATTTGGGGGTGTATGACTGTGTATGACTTTAGCACTGAAGCAATGTACAAGTCAAAGAGAAGGAGAATTCTGATTTATCAGTAATTTGCTACAGACACAACATTGGACGTAACGTAAAGGGTTTTTTTTTTTTTTTTGAGAACCATTGTAAAGAAGGAATGGGATAAAACAGCATCACCTTAGTCCTATTTTTTTTTTTTTTTACATTACTTTAAAAGGACCTTTGGCACAGATGGGGAAATTTTCATATTTGGTTTGAAGGCATCAGAATAGACTTTTCTGGGAATTTACATGTGACGTCTTCAACAGTTATGGATAAAATTGTAACTTCAGTTCTTGGACCTGTGTTGTGGCAAAACAGGAGACCAACGACACATTTTTTCAGTAATATTTCCTAATTCAAAGATAGAAAAAAAAGATCTTTGGAATTTAAACTAGGTTTAAACGTAAATCTAGCTATTTGTAGTCACATTCTGCTGCATTCAGCATGAAGCACAAGTTGCAAATGTGTTTTCCTGATAATATATAATGTGTTATAAATTGGTGATCAGGGGCTGAAGGTGGGGAGGGGGGAATTGTTGGTAGATTTTTTTTTTCAGACACTGTTGCAAAACTGCAAATATAATCAGGAATTCATGCTCATACAATCTCACGTCATCAATTCATCAGCTAAGCTAATTAATTTCCATTGCATCTAAAGTTCAAGAAGAGAACACATTGAAATCAGTTTTGTAGAATAATCTCTGTTGCTCTGAAGTATTAGGAACAGGCAGTTTTACCATTGGTTTTAGTTTTTAGTTTTCAGTCAGTTCCTAGGCCCTCCTATTCCCTTATCAAGTTTTAAGTACTTTTAATTAATAGAAGAGACCCAAGCTCATTGTGAATAACACCCTTAACAAGCCCTAGTTATATGTCAGTTTGTGCATCCTGTTATAATCAGTTGGGAGGGTACACTGCTATGAATGACATCTCTGTGGTTTAAGTTCAAGCAAAGTGCAGATCATGGGTCAGCTTAAAACTTTCTGGGGTATTGATGGAAGTATGAAAGGACCAAATTGCTAAGGCTGCAGTTCTACTACTGTGTATTTAGCTAACATATTGAGAACAGCAGGGAAGAGAAGTGAGAATTTGCTCTCATGCATTTGCTGTCCTTGAATTAAGATGACACTATTAGATGAATTCATTGATGGGGGAAGCAAATTTGCTACTAGTAATACAGCTTTTGTAATATGGATTTTATATTAGGTTTTGGAGAAAATAATGAAACTAAAATATTTATTATGTTTACAAAACAAAATCTGGCTACTATATTAACTCATTTTTTGGATTCACACAGTTTGTTGAATCAGACACTTAGTAAACCGTCTGGGATACAACATACAAACACACACACCCAATCTTAACCAAGTTTAATACTTTGTAGAAATACAACTGCTAGGCCATTAAACCTAAATTCTAATCCATTAGGAATTTTGTTCCTAATAATTTAGCCCTAATCATGAGAGTTGTGTGGTGTAATTGGAGGAAACGTTCAGGAAAATATTTTGCATTTTATTGTTTGAAAAACATGCAAGGTCTTTTTACACATGACCACAGGATAATGAAAATCTATTCACTAAGGGAAGCTGTGCTTCTCTCAGACAATTTCATTTTTTAAATATTTTTTCTTTACGATATCATATATACTACTAAGCCTACTCATTCTTTTGAAAACCATATGCAGAATGACATTGATGTGCATAACATTCAAATGTGTGCGTGTTCCATTTTCTACTAAGAAATGTTTTTGATGCAAAATAGCTGGCACATCTGAAACAACCCTTGGCAATTAAGTATTACATGTGTTTGCTAATGGATTAAGACATGCCAGTGTTGAAATTAGCTACATTCTGAGAAATTCTAGTCACTCTCAGGAAACCATCAACATGGCTACAAAAAAAAATGAAATTTGATTTTTTTTTTTTTACTGGAAGTTCAAGTTCTCTATTTCAGCACTGTGTGTGTGTGGGTGTGGGTGGATGTGCATCAGATAAAACATCTCGTTCCCATGACTAGATTCTCTCTCTCTCTCTCACACACACACACACACAAATCTAGTCATGGGAATCAAATGTTCTATCTGATAAATATATAAAGGGTATAAAAATATTCTATTTCTGTTTTTTTCTAATATGCAATTCTTTGTAGCGGGGAAGGGAGGTGTGTGGAGAAAGTTCAAATTTATTCTCATTCCAAAACCATGCACTGACATTATATCCTTATTGTATGTTCAAATGCCATTAGCCATAAACTAAAAACTATTTTATTTCTCAAACAAAGAGGAAGTAATTGGTCTTCTATTTGCTTTATTTCAGATACGATCTGAAACAATTGCCACTTACGCGCTTTGTGGATTTGCAAATTTTGGTTCAGTGGGAATGGTACTTGGAGCACTATGTAAGAATCATGTATACCTCATATATTATAGAGAAGAGCAGCTGGGGGTGGCATTAAGCACAAAATTAGCTTAGAGTAATTGCCTTGCCACAAATGGTCTAAATCCAACCACTCTTGAATTCTGAGACCTCTATCTGGTGCCAATATAGTATTGAACTTTAGCTGACTAGAGAGTTGTGTATAGCAATAAATCTTTTTGAACTTCAACTTAATGTATGATCCTGATCCTTTGCACACAGCAATTTGAAAGACTAATGACTATTTTTAAAACAAGGTATTCTGCTGGGATGAGCAATTGCTCAACCCTCACTTTTGGAGATTGTAGAATGATCAAAATTACTGACATTTTTTGGCACTGCAAAAGCGTTCCAAGCATTCTGCAACTCATCAGTTGTTGGAAAGAGCTGTTGATACACACTGATTTTTTTTAACTATGTTTCCCCTGTCTTATTTTGTTTTGACTCCTGAAATAAGCACTTGGCCTTATTTTTGGGGAGGTCTTATTATTTTTTAGGTGCAGGAGGCTCATGGCTGCTGCTGTTTTGCAATATTTTCAGGGAGGGTTTATTTTTGGGGAGGACTTATTTTAGCACATGCGCTCAAAATCCCAATTGGGCTTATTATCCAGGGAGGTCTTATTTTTGGGGAAACAGGGTAAATAACAAAGCCATTCAAACATTTCAATGCACAAAAACTTATTAATCTGCCTCTAGTGCTTCATGTAAACTTGGGCAAACCTCTCATCACAGAATTAATGCAAAAATAGCAGATCTGCTCAGGAATTAAGCAGGCTTTTCCTGTTTGTATGTAATTGTATCCATGAAATAAACTTGGAAATGGTTTCAGTGAAATGGTTTCAGTATGGATAACATTCCAAATATTCTGTTTTATATGCTATGAAGCAGAAATAAATGATTCCTGGATTAACATTTAATGTAATTATGTTTCAAGATGATCACTTGATCTAATATTAGTGCTTTGAGGCTGAGGAACTCTTACTAAAATGCACTTCAATCTTTAAAAAATAATTTAGTCTTAAGCCTGTGTTTTTAGCCTCTGTTGGGCTCAATCCATATTTGGTAAATTCAGCATCTAAAGCACTTCAGATCTGCAAAGCAGCAACAGCCCTTGCCTAGATAATATTGGACACTGAGAAACAGTGTCCATGCTTATCTAGAGTTGATATTATTTGGAATTATACTTCATAATATTTTGAATTGTTTTAAAGAATGAGATGTGTCCCGTTTCAGCAGCAAATCTGCTGCCTCATATGAGCTCCTCCAAGTCAATTCAAAGTTTTTGAGTATTCTCTCAAAACTGTAGTTTTGCCCAACCTATGCAGATCTTCATTATCCTTATCTGTGCTGGGGGCAAAGATCTGTATTGTATCTTCACTTTCTGATAGTTCAGGATGTTCAAAAGACTGTTCTATTGCCTTTCTCTGTGTTTCTTCCACGTGAAGTTTCACTTTGTATTCTCCCAAAACATAGATAGTAAAATAGATTCAAACTGATGCCCTCAAACGAAACTGTAGATATTCATACTAGCTTCAGTGAACTAAAAAAGGGAAGTGTTAAGAAAATAAAACAGAAATTTCATACAGTTTCATCAAAAACTTAGTATAAACAGTAGCTTGTTAGTAAATAAAGAATACCATATCATCTTTAAAGAAGATGAACGGAAGGCAATTGCACAGACTTTGAAGAGGCTATACTATAGGAACACAGAAAGAAATGTACTTTCTATTATGTCAATATACTATACAAAATTTATGTGAATGTATGTGAACTTGACTAATTATTGTATTAATTTGGAGATGGAAATTAAAGGCAAGGAAAACCTTTGTAGATTCAGGGACAGAGAATTGGTTTAAATTCTGTACAATTTTATTGAGCGAACTTTCTTTTTAAAAGATATTGCCAATGTTATTTATGGTTATCTAACCATATCTATTCTAGGTAGAAAGAATATTTACTGAAGCTGCTCCAGAGATTATAAAAGTGTTAGAAAAGCACTGAACAGATGTCTCAACATTATATATTGCTCATGTGTTTCTTTTCTTCTATTCACATCTTTAGCATCCTTGGCTCCCTCCAGGAAGAGAGACATTGCAGGAGGAGCCTTCAGGGCCATGATTGCTGGTACTGTGGCCTGCTTCATGACAGCTTGCGTTGCAGGTATTGTAACTTTACACACCACCATTTACATTTGACATGATCCAGATCCTTTATACTGCATGGAGAAAATTGAACTTTCCCATTGAAATCAGTGGGGTTTCTGTTGTTGTTATTAATTCATTTATTTTGTCAAACATGTATGAGATAACAGGCATAAGTATAAACATGGACATGAACACAGGAAATTTATTTATTTTTTATTTTTTATTTTACTTTATTATTTGTATGCCACCCTTCTCCGGGAGGACTCAGGGCGGCGAACAATTGAAGGGGGAAAAAGGGGAACATAAAAAGACAAAATACAAATAATAAAAGTAGACAACAGTCACACAACCATACATGTCGAGAGGGGAGGGAACTCATCACCCCCAGGCCTGCCGGCAAAGCCAGGTTTTGACGGCTTTTCGGAAGGCCTGGAGAGAGGTGAGGGTCCGAATCCCTGTGGGAAGTTCATTCCAGAGGGCCGGAGCTACCACAGAGAAGGCCCTCCCCCGGTTAATAGCCAGGTGGCATTGGCTGGTAGATGGCACCCGGAGGAGGCAAACCCTGTGAGATCTAATGGGTCTGTGGGAGGTAATTGGCAGCAGGCGGTCTCTCAAGTACCCAGATCCAATACCATGAAGGGCTTTATAAGTTACGACTAGCACCTTGAAGCGTATCCGGAGACTGATCGGTAACCAGTGCAGCTCACGGAGGATAGGTGTAACGTGGGTGTACCGAGGTGCACCCACAATCGCTCGCGCGGCTGCGTTCTGGACGAGTTGAAGTCTCCGAATACTCTTCAAGGGCTGCCCCATGGGTACAAATAAATGGGACAGTAGGATAGGGATGATAGGCACACAGGTGCCCTTATCCAAAGTCGTGTCTGACCCATCGTGACCCCATGGACAATGTTTTTCCATGGACCAGAAGGGGCATGGTTTCATGTGCTGCCTGCATCCCATGGATGAGGCTTTGCTTGTTTGGGCAGTCCTGTTTCTGACATGCCACAGACTGGGAGTTGGGGATCTCTGATCTAATATGCAATGGGTCTTGCCTTTGAGATATTTTTCAATTCTGTAAAAAAACATTACAGACTTCTGGTGAGTCGCGTTTGCACACAAGGATTCTCTGAAGAGACAAAAAATATAGGTGGTATGCAGTGGTGGGATTCAATTTTTTTACTACCAGTTCTGTGGGTGTGGCTTGGTGGGTGTGGCATGGTTTGGTGGGCGTGGCTTGGTGGGCATGGTGGGGAAAGATACTGTAAAATCTCCATTCTCACCCCACTCCAGGGGAAGGTTACTGCAAAATCTCCATTTCCTTCTGATCAGCTGGGACAATAGATGGGGGTGGGGCCAGTCAGAAGTGGTATTTACCAGTTCCCCAAACTACTCAAAATTTCCGCTACCGGTTCTCCAGAACTGGTCAGAATCTGCTGAATACCACCTGTGGTGGTATGATAGATTATGCACAGTCCCTGAGATGGATTCTGAAAACCACAATCCAGCTCCTGTGCAAACCAATCCATTCAATGTCAGTTTAACTAAAATCAAAAAACCTTATGAAAAACAAAAATGAAGTACAAGGCAGTGTCTCAGTGAATTTGTTTCCATAACCCAGAGTTACTATTTCTTAATACAAATATCTGTTCTGATCCTTTTTCAGGTATACTATCTGAAAATCCATGTACAACATTATTACAAGGTGACTTCAGTATGAATGACAATAGCACAGAAATCGTTGCCTGCTGTTTAAACCTCTTTAACAGGTAACTACAGTAGATCAGAATCTTGTGTCATAGAGATCATACGTGAAGTCAAACTGCTTATTGCCAGTAAATACTCCAAGAATATCGTATGTGAAATGAACTATAATATATAAAGGTATGACATAATAATATTTCAGAAGTTCCTGGAGAGTTCCTAATTAAACGGCTATAAAAGGCTGGTTTTTTTCATACTTCTCTGCTGTTCAAGACAGCACAGTAATTTATATTTGAATACTTGTTTAGTTTGACTGTACACTTTTTGAAGATTTATGGCAATTTTTTTATCTTCAGTGATGCATTTGCAATACATTAAGAGTTCTCTTAGCTGATGTATATATTTGGAAATCTTATAGATGTATGATCAGGAGCAGAAATATTAGTGAGAAATGCAGTTTACATCTTTTCTTTTTTCCAGTTAATATCCTTACTCTAAGCAGGATGCTAATACACCAGTGGTTACTCTAAGCAGAATGCTAATACACCAGTGGTAGTCAACCTTGTCCCTACTGCCCACTAGTGGGCGTTACAGCTTTCATGGTGGGCGGTAGGGATTTGCTGTAACTCTGCTTTATAAATTTTATAAAGTAAAGTTACTTCCCTACTTTATAAATCACCATTACTGTGGAACCGGTGGGCGGTTAGAAAATTTTACTACTATCAGAGATACAAAAGTGGGCGGTAAGTATAAAAAGATTGGCTACCCTGTAATACACAAACAAAGACTCCTGCATACACAGAATTTTTCCCACTGGCCAAATGCTAATTTAGGGAGAATGGGAGCCTCTCAAAGAAATCTGGGGAGTTTTGTTACATTTGCTAAATTTATTATTCTGTTCTAGCTAGTCTGAAATAATCATACCAATTCATTGCCAATAACACAATCTGTTGGTTGCGCAAGAACATTTTGAAAATATTATTCATAATGGACATTTTATCCATTGTATCTTCTGTTTTACAGTTTATAATAATGTTGTAATCCACTGATGAAATGTTAAGTATGATAAGTAACTTTATTATTCTTTCTTATTCTTATTTTGTAAATCATTTTCTATTTTTATCAAACAGTGGCAACAGTTCTGCAGAGATTTTCCCAAAGTCTAACAGCGGTTTAAGATCCTTGCACCAATGCTGTCAACTTCTGGGCCCATCCAAGGTTAATTGCAGCTCAGTTGCGCCATTATCTTAAGCTGCTGTATAGAATTCAAATTCATGGTGGATGAACAAAATGAAGACAAAATGAAAAGGGGGTGATCTTGTTGCTAACATAGACAGGAAAAAAAACTATTTTAACTTAAACTGTAGTGTTAGCTATCTGCACCCTCTATTTTCATAATGTTGCTGATGAAGGGCATATTGATATATTTGTAAGGAAAAAAACTTGCACACACATATATCACAATACACATTTAAAATTTAGAATGACATTGGAATCTGAAATGGCTTCCATCTTGGATTTATGGAAATAACTTGACAACACATTGTAGATTAAAGGTCTGGTTTGCACCCCATTCCCAGTAATGCCTATTTGGATCACATTGATGCAATAAACTACTAACCTTGGTTAAAATGCAGCCTGTGATGGGGACACATTCAGTCGCATGAATTCAATTTGAACCAATCAGAAAAATATTCAACAATTATTTAAAATGACTCTAAATTTGCTTGATTTACACCTTTCATTTTCTGTTTAGATACCTATCAAAACCCCTGTTTTGTTCTACTGAGAGAAGATTGTTATTTTAATGTGATCCTAAGTATGTCTGCTCAGAATTAAGCTGCTTCTTTTTCCCATATGGAGCTTCTTTCCAAATCCAAGTCAGAAACCAGGAAACTCACAAACTTATGGAATTCCGCTTTGGTATTATAGGGTATAATAATGAAATCCTGCCAGAGTTTCCCTCTTGGCCATCTTCTGCCAAACAAAATCAAAGGGCTATCTTTTCTACACCTTCTTCTTTCTCAGAACTGAGTTGTTGTTTACTTTAACAGTTACATACTGTATATCAGTTGATGTAAGAACAAATTGTTATAAGATGGGAATATTTTCATTCACTAATCAAGGAAAACCAGTTCCACTTGAAAATCAGTTTCCCATCATCACCACCATCCAAAAATATATAGAAAAGCTTTTGTTCTTACAATGCAGGGTCATGGGTATAAATTAATGAAATTTATAGGCACATAGGCACTTTTGTTGCTAGAATGTTCACAAAATATCAATTTAAGTACTTTTATATGATCTATAAAAGAAAACATTCTACTATTAGAATTTGTTCTACCAGATTCTTAATGAGCTGAGTGGGTAATATTAACAGGTATAATGCCAAATAATTAAATAAATATGCTCTCTTTTAATTACTTTTATATATTTATCAATTTGTATTGCTGCCAATCTTACAAAAAAGCAAGGATAGATGCATAACCCCCATCATACCCGCTAGAGATCATCCAAAAGTACAATCAATGCCATTACCATCCTATTACCGGATTTGAATCCTGACTGAAAAGGATCCAAATAATCCATTTCATCCATGGTCCACTGAAATGACAATCTAACTAACCACCTTCTCAATCACCTTCCCCAAAAGGGGGAGGTTAAATATTGAATGAAAGTTGTCCAGCATGGAGGGATCTAATAAGGCAAAGAGAGGGCAAACCAAGGCTTATTTAAGAGATAAAAAGACAATCCCCCTCATTCAAAGAAGTACTTTAAATTGTGAAGACTTGACTTCCCAGGATTCCAGACCCAGCATGCTGGGGAATTCTGGGAGCTGAAGTCCACATAATTTCAAGTTGTTGAATTTGAAAAACATTGCAATGAAGATTTTGATAGATCATAGTATCTATCCTGTTATTTCATGAATAAATACATGGGAATTGCCACACATCAATAGATATCTTTGAGCCTTTATTTTCCTTTTTTTAATGAAGAAGAAAAAAGAGAAAAAGAAAAGAATTATTAATAGAAAAGAACAGAGAGAGAGAAATGTTTTTAAATAAAAGTCTGGGTTTTTTAAATTATGGGGTGTTGCAATAGAGCTTTGTCAAATTTCTGTGTTTTAAAAAAATGATAAATGATAATAATATTTAAGCAGTCATTTTTTTTTACTTTCAAAATATTTTCCAAGGGTATTTTGTACATTATTTCTGGAAAACATGTTGATAAAATATATCATTCTGAAATTTGTATATATTCTAATGGTAACATTTAATTTTTAATAAAATGAATAAACTCTTTTCTACATGCATAGTTCTTTCTGGTCATATAAAATTGCTGATCTCATTCTTCAAAAAAATCTAACAGAATTATTGTGTGTTTTTAAAATGTAAGTTTAAGCTCCTGTAGTTTAGTTGTGTAACACAAAAATATGCTGTATATGAGTTCGTGTGTGTGTGAGAAAGGGGGAGGAGTTCTTGTGGGATCAGAATATATATATTTTCTACTCGGATAATCACAAGAACATGGTGGCAATAGAATTTGCTGTTCTGCAGCTGCTGATATGTTGTTTCTGATCCTGGAAATGTATAATAATTATTCCAGAGCCAAGGTGGCGCAGTGGTTAGAGTGCAGTACTGCAGGCTATTTCAGCTGACCGCTAGCTGCAGTTCAGTTCAAATCCCACCAGGCTCAAGGTTGACTCAGCCTTCCATCCTTCCAAGGTGGATAAAATGAGGACCCAGATTGTTGGGGGCAATATGCTGACTCTGTAAACTGCTTAAAGAGGGCTGAAAAGCACTATGAAGCAGTATATAAGTCTAATATATTATATATAATATGTAACATTGATATTCTTGACATTCTGGTATTTGTCTGATCTCAGTGCAGTACTCTTCAGGTATGATAAATTTCAGTTCTAGTAATTTTAAAATCTATGCTGCATTGTGGAAGTAGAACTTCAGTACATCTAGAAAACATGTAGAAGGAAAGGTCGTCTAATCTTGGTAAATATAAGTTTAGCCCATGTCAATTCTTCAAGGTAGGCCAGGTCAAGAAAGAGACTTCACAAGAACTACTGTTATAGAGTATAGTAAAAGAAGCATGAAAGCCTGACAATTTTCTTTCTCTTCCCCTTCCCATTTTATACTATAAAGAGAATCAAGATGGTGCAGTCTTGAGCTTCTTCCTTACCCCATACTCCCATTCGAGGCTTTTTTGTGGCTGGATGTTGTTGTTGTGTTGTTGTTGTAGTTAAATGTAATGACCAGGATTGTACATGATTGCAGAAATGGAGGCACTTTAGATTTCCTTAAAGTTATTACAAATTCATTTGTTTAATTTTCCTGATGTTTCCTAACATGGAATTTGCCTTTTTCAAACCTAATAAAGAAGTGAACCATGAACTGAATTCACCAAAATTGTATTTTTATACAGGTGAAGAGAATTTTCCCAACCAACAAAACTTTTTATCAGTCAAATTTTTGAAATAATGTTTTTCTACCCAGGGCTGCTATATGAAAGCATAGATGAAATGTTACCTTAGTAATGAATACTAAGAAAATATCATAGTTTATCTGGGGAATGAACTAGTTTTAATTAAAATTAATGCTCAACTTTCAAGTACAGCTACATGATGTTTTTCAATTTCTCACTGGTTTTGGAAAGATCTGAGCAATATTGTTAGAAACCTGGACTTTAAAACCATTTTCTGATACGTGTTACACTTCCTCACAACAAAATAATTCATTATATCAACAAAAATGCATATCATTCTATGCATATTCCCTCAGTAAATACAAAACCAAATAATCTTGCTAGTTATTTTACGGCAAGTAACTAAAGATACATAAGGAAGAACAGTCCATAATTACAGTGCAGGTGGCTAGATTCTCCACAGCAGCACTGGGGATTCATCGGAAACACATGTCTAATCTACAATAGTTATGTTGTATAACAAATGTGGCAAACCTTTTGCACTGCTTATTCCTTTCCCTTTTAGTATTAAGCTGACAACAGGCCAAGCTGGATAAGGTGACCAGATGTTCCGCATCTGGTAGGACAGGCACGCCTTTTCATAATTTTTCCCACATCCCAGGCCGTTCTAGAAAAACCCCGCTTTATTTTGGGGCTTGCTCACTCCCCTGCCCATCAGCTGCCGCTAGCTCACTCGTTCGTTCCCCCATCTATTTCTAAAAATCTAAGCCAGCCCAGCCTGCCGCTTACTAATTGGCCTGGACTCCAGCCAATCAGTGAGCTGGCTGGGATGGAAAACTTTGAGCATGCACGTGGCGTGCTTAAAGTTTTCCATCCCAGCCAGCTCACTGATTGGCTGGAGTCCGCTTAGCACGCCGCATGAGTCGCAGTAGTCTCCATTTCATTTCGCCTTCACTTCGCAGCCGTTTGCTTTGTTTTGCTGCTTCAGCTTCACTGGTGAGTAACCGGTGGGAATTAGTAACTTGCACTGGGTTAGTGAAACAGCAGCCGCCATCCTCCCCTTCCTTGTGTGCGAGAAAGGCGCCCGCTCGCCAGCCCACCCACCCTTGGGCTCCGGGGGCAGCACCTTCCCAGTGCCGCCGCTGCCGCGCTGGTTCCTTCGTGCCCCTCCCACCCCTCTGCCTCCTCAGACCTCCACACAAGAGCGGCGGAGCGAACAAGTGGCCATGGCCGTCGTTGCTTTTAAACGAGGCTCCGCTCGCTGCTCATCCCACTCCTTCAGGGCCAGCGAGCGCCAAAATACAGCCGAATCCTTTTGAGAGGGGATGGGCGCGATTGGCAATGGCGGAGGCCGTGCCGACGCTTCCCAGGTCGCGCCCTCCCCTCTCAAAAGGATTCCGCTCGGCCACTGCTTCCTCCTCTTCTTCTTCCTCCTCCTCCTCTTCCCCGTCCAAGGCCCTCAGCAGCAGCAGCCGACGACGACGACAACATCGCACGGCGGTCCTTGGGGGCACTGCGGAAGCCCTGCCAAAGCGCCCCTTTCCCGGCTCAGCGGCTGCAGGGGACTGCGCTGCCGCTTCTTCTTCCTCCTCCTCCTCCTGCCCATCCAAGGCCCTCAGCAGCAGCAGCTGCCACCGCCGACCTCGTGCGGCGGTCCTGGGGGCGCTGCGGAAGTCCTGCCAAAGCACCCCTTTCCCGGCTCGGCGGCTGTAGGTGACCGCGCCGCCGCTTCTTCTTCCTCCTCCTCCTCCTGCCCGTCCAAGGCCCTTAGCAGCAGCAGCAGCAGCCGACCTCACATGGTGGTCCTTGGGGGCACTGCAGAAGCCCTGCCAAAGCACCCCTTTCCTGGCTCGGCACCTGCAGGGGACTGCGCCGCCGCTTCTTCTTCCCCGCCCTTCCCAGTTAGCTTGCTTGAAGCTCCAAGGAGGCGGGAGGAGGGTCGTGGGAGTGGAAGTGGGGGGAGGTCTCCCCAGCCGGGAAGGGCTGAGAGGCTGCCAGCCCCTTTCGCAGGAAAGTTAACTTTTCTTGGTGAAATCCTGCCCCCCCCCCCACATGGGTAAGTGGTCGGCTGTCCTCTTCACGTAAGCCGCCCGGAGTTACCTGTGTGTGAGGTGGGCTGCCCTATGCATTTGCGTGTGTGCGCTGGAGAGAGAGTGAAAAAGAGAGGGAGAAATAATTATATTAATTAGATAGATCAGTGTTTCTCCACCTTGGAGACTTGAAAGTATGTGGACTTCAACTCCCAGAAAGGGAGTTGGGAGAAAGGGAGAAAGGAGGAGAGAATGAAAGGAAGATGGGGGAAAGAAGAAAGAGGTAAGGAGAGGAGGATGGAAAGGAGAGAAAGAGGAGGAGAGAGGGTAGAAAGGGGAAGAGGAAGAACAGGAGTAGGAGAAAGCTACGGGAAGAAGGAAGGGGAAGGAGGAAGGAGGAAAGTAGAGAAGGGAGGTAGGGAGAAAGGAAAGGGAAAGGAAAGGAAAGGGAGAGAGGGTAGGAAGGGAAAGAGGAAGAGTAGGAGTAAAGGAGAGGTAAGGGAAGAAGGAAGGGGAAGGAGAGGAGGAAGGAAGAAAGTAGAGAAGGGAGAGAGGGTGAAAAGAAAGAGGTAAGGAGAGGAGGATGGAAAGGAGAGAAAGAGGAGGAGTGAAGGTAGGAAGGGGATGAGGAAGAGCAGGAGTAGGAGAAAGGTACAGGAAGAAGGAAGGGAAAGGAGAGCAGGAAGGAAGAAAGGAGAGAAGGGAGGAAGGGAGAAAAGAAAGGGAAAATAAGGTGGTGTTATAACAGGAGGAAGGGATGGTAAACAAATCAACCCAAACTGTATATTTTAACCTATTAAATGAAATAATAAATGTATAAGAATGATAAATGTTAAAATACTTGTAACCAACCGACATGCTATATGTGATGATGGGTTTTTTTTATTGTGGGTATGTGTCATCTATGTAACAAAAAAATTTTTAAAAAAATATTTTTTTAAAAAAGTTGGAGAAACACTGAGATAGATGATAATGAGATGAGGGAGGGAGAGGGAAAGGGAGAGAGAGAGAGAGAGAGAGACCATAACTAGAAAGACAGATAGGCAGGCAGATAGACAGATGGATAGAGAAAAAGAGAGAGAGATAGGTAGGCAAGCAGATAGATGGATGGCGAAAGAGAGGGGTAAAGAGGGAGAGGGATACCATAACTAGATAGGCAGGCATATAGACAGACAGACGGATGGATGGGTAGAGAGAGAGGGGGGATGTGTATAATTAAGGTGACCAGACGTCCCTAGCGAGGCCGCGGGATGGCAGTAACCGCCGCGGCCTAGCTCCCCTCCCCCCCGGTCAATGGTGTCCCTCTTTACCAATCTGAAAATCTGGTCACCTTATTTATGGATTGTAATTTTAGTATAGTTAGGCCATGTTAGAACAGATTGGATTTTATCATAGATTTTAATTGTTATTTATTATTTTATCCTAGAATTTTTACTTGTATATTCACTAGGTGTTTCTATTTGTTCCGGTCTCTGGACTATGACTTCAATAACTAAATTGAATTGACACAGATAAAGAACATATGACATGAATGAGCTCAGTTTGTTCTACTCATTTTCCCTGTTTAGAAAAAAAAAACAATAGGAAGCTGCCAATTTGATAAAGGAAATAGAGGTATGGCTTTTAATTATAAATGTAATGACTTGAACGAGGAAAATAAAATTACTTAGATTGGAACAATAGTTCATGAACCAGGGATTCCTCTGTTTACTTAATCTCCAGGTATTTTTTAAAAAAAGACTTTGGATGATCCAAAGTGATTCCACAAAGGTTTTCTGGGACAAGAAGTAATTTCTCTCTACTGCGAGGAAATCCAGAATGAAGCTTCCCCTGTTTACGTATAACTTCCAACTAAATCACAGCAGATGCCTCTCTTTTTTTGCCCATCTGTGTTCAAATTTCACTTTGTTCAAATGTTAATTTGGAGAGATCTTTTTCAGTGTGTATTTTGCCAAGACATAGAGCTGTAAACAGAAACCTGTAAGTAAATAAGAATTTTTATAGGAAAAACTGATCTAACAGCTTTTCTTTTTTAAGGTCTCAATGAAAAACTTTCTTGTTTTGTTAAAGAACAGAAATGTTGACACAAGATTGATTTTTATTTTTGCACAATGTAATGTAAATAATTTTATTAACTAGCTTAGGGAAAAGAGAGCTACAAGTCAAA
This sequence comes from Thamnophis sirtalis, assembly GCF_051295495.1. NCBI lineage: Eukaryota > Metazoa > Chordata > Lepidosauria > Squamata > Natricidae > Thamnophis > Thamnophis sirtalis. The sequence continues at coordinate 65,328,240 of NW_028261385.1, forward strand.
TTTATTTATTAATCAAATTTATATAGGTACCTATTTTACCAAAAGCAACTCTGGGTGACACACAATAGATTAAAAATATTTAAACACTGAGTAAAATGTAAAAAAAAATAGTAGTAAATGTCCTGTTTGAAGAAATAACCATCTGGTTCAGTTTCAAGTGGGGAGAAAGACACTGGAAACATGAAGGCTGATTGGAAAGATGGTTTATTGATGGACAGGACCACATGGATTTGAAGTCCTGAGCAGCTGAACACATGGAGGAGAGAGAAAGAGGTATTTATACCCTCTATTGGGCTTTGAACTTGAGCTTCCTGGTCCTGTGCAAGAAATGTATTATATTGGTTGTCAGACTCAAGGGGAGCTATGCAGGGGTCATAGCTGAGGTCTGAGATACATTTGGTTGAACTTTGCTGGGTGATGCAATGAAGGGGCTTGTTGTGCCATGTGGTGAGTTCTGTTGATAGATAATCCTATTATATTCTGGAAGGTCATGTCTTAATCCTATCGTCCTGGAGCTGAAGATCTAATTGTAGGTAGGCTGGCCCAGTCCTGCTTGATGGTACCAAATATCTGCTGGGGCAGGGAGCTTCAGGGAGCTGCTCTTTAAAAACATGTTTCTCCATTTCCCATCCAGGGAAATATAATATTCTGCCTTTTTAATATTTCCTGGAATATTTCATTCTTCTAGGAGAGGGGTGGGTGCCAACTTTCTACAGTCCTCAAAGTACAATCAAAGTAAGGGGAAATTTTATGCGCCCCCCCCCGCCAATAGTGGAGTCATCTAGTCAAGTCTCCAGTTGACCAGGCCTGGTCACATAACTAGATCTTGAAATCCCCGAGGTGCTTTTTCAGAAGGCAACTGGGCTTTCTTGTTATTCTTTGAAGATGTTTTGCTTCTCATCCAAAAAGCTTCTTGGATGAGAAGTGCAACATCTTCAAAGAGTAACAAGAAAGCCCAGTTGACTCCTAAAAAGCACTTTTAGAATGCCCTCAGACCCATGACTGAGAATCTCCAATGACATCCAGATTTTCAGGTTTTGGAGAATGACTAAAGGGATGGGGCCTATCTGTTTTTGGTGGGAAGGATGTTCCATAAGGCAGGTGCTAAAGCAGAGAAGGCACATCTCTGGAATCCACCAAATTTAGGTCCCTGGTCAGTGATACTCACGGCATGCCTTCCCTGCAAGATCTGATGGGACAGGTTGATGTAAGTGGGGAAAACAGTCCCTCTGATAGCCTGGTCCCACGCCATACAGGGTTTTAAAAGTTAATACTAGTACCTTCAATTGGACCCAGAAACAATCTGGCAACCAGGCAGGTTGTAGAGCAGAATTGTAACATGTGCTGTTCATGAAGAATGCATTGAGAGACCGCCTTCTGCCGATTACCTCCCTGCGTCCCATCAGATCGCATAGAGTTGGCCTCCTCCGTATTCCATCCGCCAGTCAGTGCCGACTGGCGACTACTCGGAGGAGAGCCTTCTCTGTTGCGGCTCCGACACTATGGAACAATCTCCCCGTGGAGATTCGTACCCTCACCACCGTCCAGGCCTTCCGTACAGCCCTCAAGAACTGGCTAACCCGTCAGGCCTGGGGATAATCTTATTTTGCCCCTCCCGAATGCTGAGTGAATGTTGAGTTTTATAGTTTACTTTACTTTGTGCACATTTCTTTTTTTGTATTGTCCTACACTCCCCTTCCTTTTTTTTGATTGTAAGCCGCCCTGAGTCCCCTCAGGGAAAAGGGCGGCCTATAAATAAACTAACAATAACAATTGCAGTCGTCAAACTTGAAGGTGGCCAAGGCACAAGTGAGTGTAAACAGGACCCACTAATCCAAGAACTAATACAGCTGGTACACAAAACAAAATTGTGGAATGGCCCTCCAGCCATGACTGTCAGGGGTCAAGCAGGAGTCATAAGTCCAGGACGACCTCCAGATTGCACAGGCAAATAATTAAGTGCATACATTTTTTGGTCTTACATAGAATATAAAAGTAGCCATGGCATACCAATTACTTGCAACCTAGATACAACAATCTGAGTTGTATCAGTAGGGTTTTTTGAGGGTTTTTTGATACTAACAAATCTACAATGAGATAATCTGAAAGAAAAAAACGGTGTCTAAAAGATCACTTGTGAGGTCCATATTTTAAGTGTGGAAAACATTGCATTATATTCGTTGTTTTAAAAAATTGTTGCTAAACATGGGAGACCACATGATTTTGGCTAGCAGCTGGCTCTTTTACCATCCTAATCGGGGGTGGGTTCCTGCTTCTACTACTTCCAGTTCACTCAAGGATGTTCTTCGGGTGTGCGTGTGCTTGATGCGCGCTATGCATGCATGCACAGTAGTAAAAGAATGCTTCTGCACATGCCTTCCCTGCAAGATCTTTTACTACTGCATGTGCAATAGTAAAAGAATGCTTCTGCGCAAGCAAAAAACAAGATGGTGGCGCCTATGGCGCCCCTGATAGAAATGGTTTAGAGGCATGGCAGGCTGAGTTACTACCTACTACCTACCTCCCACCGGTCTGAATGGTAGGAACCCACCTCCAATCCTAATCCTTTAAAAATTACTCATCTATCCTTGTCAAATGCCTATGCCCAAAGAATTCATAGCTACTTTTCTTAATGTTTTGAGATGGAAACTGATTTCCTGTCAAATATAGTAGTCAGGGTAGTAATAATATCAGAGGGGAAATCCAGGCTGAGTTTTGTAACATAGAGACCTAATTCGGAACTGTGTGTCTGTTCCCTTACCTCCCACCCTTCATCTGCTGCAATGCTTTGTTCTTTTGAGAGAGAGATAAAAGAAATCATACAGCATCCTTGTTGCAAATCCAGAGTTGTTAAATATTAGGCTGATGAAGCACAATGATGAGTTTTAAGAAACTCAGTTTCTGTTTGGGTAAAATAAAGCACATCACTGTTTCTTCTTTTCTAATTCTTGAAAAAGTAACACTAGATGGCAGGGTTTCATCAGGGAAGTTCTTTTTTTAAAAAAATCACATTCTTCCTCCCTTCATGGTTCATGTATTGTTGAATCCAGGATGCAACCTACACATTTTAAAAGAAAGTTTCTATCCAAGATTAATCGACACATGTACATTTATTAGGACCTCTAAGAAGAAGCCAGCTTTGGTATATTGTATATGCTGTTTGAGGGTGATACTGGCACTTGGACAAATTAGCTGAATATCATTTAGAAGCCGTTTTCCTTGTCTCTTTGTAAGGAAAAAAAATGGAAAAAGTTGAAAACAATACAAATTAGGGAGAGAGTGTTCCTTCCTTTGTAATATGTTTTATGATAAAACCCTCAATTCTGGATTCCAAATTCTATACAATGTAGCCCCGAAAAACAAGACTATTTATTTCAATCCAGAATGTGACAATAATATATCTTATCCAAAATGAGCAAATGTTCCAGTTTCTAAGTTCCATTCTCATCAGCATGTCAACTGCAACCATCTTAAACATTCCCTAAGGTGTTCAATATATTTGAAACAAAATTTTAAATTAACCTAATTTTAATGCCATAGAATTTCATACTATTTAAAACAATCTTCCACTAGTTGACAGGATTGGAACATGTAAATGCATCATTGTAGAAATTATGTGACTAACTAGTATTGGTTTCATCAGCTTCATTTCACTTTGTGTGAAAGAGAATTACTGCCTTAGGAGTTACATTTTGAGGAATTAAGAGTTAATTCCTCAAGCACTTCCCATGATGCAGACTTTCAGAAACAACAATAATATCTGAACTAAGGTTCGCCTGGTGCGCCAGTTGCGGCCCTACCTGAATCGGGAGGCTCTCACAACAGTCACTCGGGCCCTTGTGACCTCTAGGCTGGAATACTGCAATGTGCTCTACATGGGGCTGCCCTTGAAGAGCATCCGGCGACTTCAGCTAGTCCAGAACACGGCCACGCGAGTGATTGTGGGTGCACCTCGGTTCACCCACACAACACCTATCCTCCGCGAGCTGCGCTGGCTACCTGTCGATCTCCGGGTGCGCTTCAAGGTGCTACTAGTCACCCATAAAGCCCTTCATGGTAGTGGATCTGCGTACTTGAGAGACCACCTTCTGCCAATTACCTCCCTGCGACCAATTAGATCTCACAGATTGGGCCTCCTCCGAATTCCATCTGCCAGCCAGTGCCGGCTGGCAACTACAAGGAGGAGAGCCTTTTCAGTAGTAGCTCCGACCCTTTGGAACAAGCTCCCCGTGGAGATTCGTACCCTCACCACCGTCCAGGCCTTCCGCATAGCCCTTAAGACCTGGCTAGCCCGTCAGGCCTGGGGACAAAGATAGCCGCCCCTCCCGAATGATGAATGAATGTTGCTCATTATTTTTACTCTATGTGTGTCTACGTCATTGTTTGTATTCCCCCCTCCTGATTTTATGTAAGCCGCCCTGAGTCCCCTCAGGGAAAAGGGCGGCCTATAAATGTTAATAAACTCTCAAACTCTCAAACTCTCTGAAATTCTTTTTTTAAGAATTATAACAGAAGAAACAAAATAGTGTGTTTTATTTTACACAAATACAAATGCTTAAATTGAATCACCTACCCAAGAATATTCTGAGGAACTTCAGATTCGTTTCTTAATTCTTCAATGTTTTAGAAATATGTTTTTAAAGCTGAAGAAGCTTCTTGGATGAGAAGCGGAATGTCTTCAAAGAAAAATCAGGAAGTCCAGTTGCCTCTTGAAAAAGCACCTTTGGGATGTTTTTAAAATTTTAATTGACCCAAAGTAATAATAAGCAAACTTATATTGTTAAAAGGATACCAAGTAGGAACTGTAAACATAAGAGGAATGTGATCTCTAGAAAAAAAACCTGAATCATTATAATTCACTCAAAAATATTAGCCTAACTTTGTCAAATTAAAATATTGAGAAATGCTAACAGGATGGAAAACTTATCATTTGCCAAAAGGATATACTCTTTTAGTAAATGAAGCATTGAAAGGTTCCATTAATTGAAAAGTTCTACTTATCACTTAAGTCAACTTTCTATGGAAAATGACAGCCTCAGGCTACATACTATAAGCAAACTACTATAAGCAAACAGTGGCCATTCCTCAGGATGCCTATTTACAAGCATCCTAGTACTGAAACGTAGAGGACATCTTCATTGCATTTTAATTGCTAGTGAAATAATCCCATTTGTGATTACATGTACAGAAGCATTAAGATAATACAGGTAGTCCTTGATTTATGAACACAATTGAGTCCAAAATTTTTGTTGCTCAGTGATACAATTGTTAAGGGAGTTTTGTTTCATTTTATGACTTTTCTTCCCACAGTTGTTAAGTGAATCACTGCAGTTGTTAAGTTAGTAACATGGTTGTTAAGTGAATCTGGCTTCCCCATTGACTTTGCTCGTCAGAAGGTCACAAAAGGTGATCACATGACCCTGGGACATTGCTACCATCATAAATATGAGTCAGTTACCTAGTGTTTGAATATTGGCCATCGGTCACTTATTTCAGTGTTGTTGTAACTTTGAACAGTCACTAAATGAATTATCATGTCAAGAACTACCTATACATGATAATCCATTAAATGAAATATATAAGAAATACAAACTTTTGGAATGATTGAACAAAGAACTTGATTTGAACCACATCAAAAGCTTTTTCCACAAAATAACCTGATTGGCTTGTGGTTATTAAATTTTTTAAAATAAAGATGAGTCTATTATCCGAAAATGATACACCAACATGGACCAAGATTGTGCTGGATCAGTTATTGCAATACTTTGATCACCATCTTAACAATGTAATTATTAAAATATTACTATCATCACAGTAAGATTGTTACTGTACATATGCTGCCTTAAGATTGTTACCTGTAAAAGAGAGACTGGGTGATAAATTGTAGATACTTGATCTCTCCCAACCTTCAAAGTGATTCAAGCTTCATTGTTTGAAGGTAGCAGGGTTTATTTTCATAAGACACCTGAAAAAAATACCCAATGGTATAGGAGTTATTTCCATCTTTAAAAGTTTATTTCATTCTATAGTTAGTTACTTCAGCATCTAATATCATAGATTTCTTGTAAGGTTAGGGTACAGTCAAATCATTCTACATCTAATATTTCTGGAATAATTGTTACCATTCAAAAAGCATTTTTCTGTTTACTAGAATATCCACGTGTGGAATACAATCTTCATTGTTAAAAAAATAAAAAATAAATTGTAATGACTATAATTGTTCCTGAGGAATATTTCATTTGTTTATTTGTCCATTAATTATTGGGTTTATATGATGCTCCCAATTACAAGCCATTGAGCAGCAAGTATTAGTCTACAGAAAATGAAAAGCCAATAATTTATCAGGTTATTCTCCTATTCCCTTTTTCTATAGTAAAAATAAAACTAATACAACCTTTAAAGAAAAGAAAAGAAAAAAAGAAAAAAGATGATGAAAACAAACACAAAAAAACAAAAAATAAAGTGAAAAGAAATAAAAATATAGTAAAGAAAAAGAAAAGAAACATAAAGAAGACTTCTCACATTTATCATGAGTATGAACAATTTTAGTAACTTATCACCTTCTCTTAAAATGAAAAAATTGATCTTTGTTAGATACCAGAAACATTGGTAATGGTTTACACTAAGGTCCTCTGTTCCGGTGGGAACAGAGATTCAATCTGATTGGTCGAAGAGTCTGACAGCTCACTCTAAAAGGGCTGCTGTCAGACTGAACCTTCGCTGGATTGTACATAGTTGACTTGTAGTAATAAAGAGCTGTTTGTTACTCTGAAGCCTGAATGTGCCTTCATTCACTCGATCTAACACTGGCAATGAGGATGAGATCGGAAAGCAACTAGGCAGGCAAAAAGAGCACGACAATCCAGCAAGTCAATCCAGCCTGGAGCACAGCGCGGCATTGAGCAACCATCTTTGAGTGGCAAATTCAAACGCGCTCATGAACACAAGATGACAACGCATGCCCGACCAACTCCGTACAACCCAGCCACCGAACACTGGGAATCCTACATGATGAGGTTCGATTGCTACCTCGAAGCCAACAACCTCATGGGCCTTTCTGAAGGCCAGAAAAAGAATGTGTTCCTGAGCTACTGCGGACCAGTTTGAGATGGCAAAGGATTTGTCCAAGCCAATGCCACTCCAATCGGTCGCTTGGTCGGTTCTACAACAGACATTGAGGACACACTACGCTCCCAGATGGTCTAAATATGTCTGGAGGCACAAATTTAACATCCGTAACCAAAAAGAAGGGGAATCCATCAACAAATACGTTGCAGCACTCAGAAAGGCTGCGACGTACTGCGAGTTTAGATATCTTGATGAACTACTACTTGACCGTATCATATGCGGTGTTAGTGACATTAGCCTGCAGAGGAGGTTATTAGCAAAAACTAATCTTACTCTCCAAATTGCTCTAGACGAAGCCAGGGCTACTGAGTCTTCAATTAAATCAATGGAAACCCTGCAGCGCCAAAATAGTCCAAAGAGCGCACGGAAAAGCGCAGGTGTGCATCATGAGGTCACAGAGCCTGAAGGCTCGGAGAGCGAAGATGACAGCTACTGCATGCGCAGTGATCGCACCAAGCTGGCATGAAAATTTGAACCGCGTTTCCCACCTTGCGCCAGCTGCGGAGAAAACCACCTCAGAACACATTGCCGTTTCTGCGATGACATCTGTCAATGCTGCGAACTCAAGGGGCACATCGTCAAGGTCTGCAGAAGCGATCACCCCGCTACAACCTGGAAGCCCAGAAACATACCTAACGGCAGCAGAGGCCCAACCAAGGGGCATGGTAGCCGCCACCACAGCAAACAGAAGACAATATCAGAGTCACCTACCACACTCCCACAGGCCAAGTCCACACGAAGCGGCCAAGTCACAGTCCTCATTCACTCAATCTAACAATCTTATTCTGATATCCATCTTTATCTATAAATAAGTCCATTAAGCATCATTATTTCAGTCTTGATGTCACCAAAAGTCACTTAAAGATTATCAGCAATAACAATATATCTGTGTTAACACTGAACAAATAAACTCCTAGTGTCCAAATTTTTTTTTATAAAATACTTTTTTAATTTTCCATTTTCATAACATATAATCACATATGTACTATTACATAGCCAATATCATATTGTATTAATTAATAATTATATCAGTTCATCTTGCCATCAACTCCCAGAAAAAGAAAAAAAACTAAAAAAGATAGAAACCAATTATTGGCTCTTCTAGTGTCCAAATTTTAAAGTCTTGTCTTTTTTATCAAAATTAATAATTTATTATTTTGAATTAAATAAAAATATTTTAAAAGTTAAAAAAATTCCAACATGGATTCTTTATAAATAATTCCAAAATCTTATTTCAGCTCTATCTGGAGCCTTAATCTGTTTGTAGCTTTCTAAAATTGAAGTTTTAATCACCTTTTTTCTGTTTATTAAAAAACATTTTTTTTAAGTTCTAAAAATTATAATTAAAACTTTTATTACAGATTGAAGGAAACTCACTTAATGCTACTAAACTTGTTCATCTAAAGGTTCCTAATAGCTGAAAAACAGTTAAGTAATTTATGAAGGTGGTTAAGGAAATATGAAAACCTATTGTCCTTTTAAAGGCACTGACCATAATTTGAGCAAGGTGGCTATACCCTCATCTTTCAGAGTGTGAAACCTGTCAGAGACAAGTTATCTCTGATGAACAGCTGGCTGGAGCACTTGTGAATGATCTCAAGTCCTTTCCTTGTTCATTTTTTTTAAATTATGTATCTTTGGTACAGAATGCCAGGGAAATTATATAGAATGTATAAAAACGCTTCAAAGTCATATTAGCAGGAAGATGAGTAGCATATAAATTTAATGAATCCAAGGCCTTGTGAAGCTGCTGCACAACCAATTTCTAAATCACTTTCTCCAAAAAGTGGAAATTGTATACTGGATGAAAATTATCCAGTATTGTGAGGTCCAGAAATGGCTTCTTGGGTAGCAGGCAGATCAAATCCTCCTTAAAAGGTAAAGGAACAACCTTGTGACTCAAGGAATTCACCAAACCTAGAGTCTACTCAAATGCCAATCCTGGGTTTGTCTTAAAAAGTCAGGAGAGGCATGGTTGTAAAGAGAAGGATGAGCTAGCAGTCCTCAGGAACCTGTCCACTTCCTTAGGCTCAACAGGTTCAAACCATTCTCAGATATCTGGGGCTAATCTTCACCCCAGGCAGTTCCCTCAGAACTACAAGACCATAGTCAACTGTGAGCGAATGCAAGTGACTAACTTATTATTATGACTTGATTCCTAAGATTAATAAAACAATACAACTTACAAGAAATAAATATAAAATAACTACTAATAAACTCTAATAAACAATGTTTATAGAAATATACCTCATTCTAATTTACAATAACATTATATTATTCCCATTTCCATTTGTGCTTTTTCTCTCTCAGGAATTAAGTGCCAGTTCCATTTGCAATATCTCAAGGACCATATCCTGGTTTTATATATATATAGAAACTACAAGAAAATATACTCTCTAAAGATTATAGGAATTATAATAATTCTCCAGTTTTACCTCATACAGGGACTCAGTAATTTGTTTGGGCCATTCAAAAATAAGAAGAGAATAACAGGTATTTTTAGAGCAAAAATTTGTTTTAATTAAATTGACCACATGGAGTACTTTGTTTATTATTGTAAACATTTTTAGCTATGCTTTTCAATTGATAAATCCCACAGGAAGCTTTCATAAGAACATACTGGGCAGCTGCAACAGGCAATTCAAAGAATTAGTAATAATACACATTTATTTATTCATCTTCTACACACAAGACAGTTAGATTTGATTATCTAGATTTGATTATCTCAAAAAGAAGAAACAGTAAGTGCCAAATACATTAATAGCTATGAATTTGTTTTTCTTTTCTTTTTTTCTATCAGCCATATTTGCCTGACTGAGATATTTCTAAATTGTTCCAAATTTAAAGAACCTGTATTTTTTCTGAAATTCTTTGAGGAAATAAAATTAGGCTAATTCACGATCAGAAAATAATGTACAAACCTTTTATGACAAAGTGAGAGTAAATGTAGGGTTTGTGAATGTTGAACTTGAAAATAAATATGAAAAACCATTATTGTATATTGTAACTATGGCAAGATTATTGTAAGCATAAAAATAGAAGAATAACAAAATACCCACAGTAGAGGGTTTAAAAATTGGATTTAAAAATTTACACAGCTTGCAGAAATGGCGAAGTCAGAGAAAAACAATTATAAAGACTAGAAGCCTTATATGAACTTTTTGCTAAAACAAGAAAAGACAAAACTGATTATTTATGGATTGGAGATTAGAAAGGGTTAACGAAGAAGGAGAAAAAGTAAGATGCCAATAACTTAATAGAAAGAAGAGTTGAAGTCAAACTTCAATGTTTTCTTTCTTTTCTTTACTTATTTTCTTTTTTCTAATATTTATTTTTCTTTTCATTGTTATTTCTTTTCATTCTTTTTCACTTCGTTGTACAATATTTCTTAAAAAGAAAGGAAATAATTTGTGAATGTTGGAACTCTTCATTAGGCGGGTTAACATGGACAATAAAAGAAGCGGGGAAATGCTACCTTTTGAGCACTTTGTAAGTGCCTAAAATGGAATGGGAGAAGAGAGGACAAGATCCTGTGGCCATTTCTGTTTGCAAACAGAACTGAACTATTAGATTTGCAGGCAGCAATTGGGGCTTTGCATCTTTAATAAGTATAAATCCAGCTGTAACTTAAAACTACCTACATTGTTGGATGAAACATGCAACATCCAAGGGAGTTTAAAAAAAATAAAAGCAAAGGGACTTGAAGCCTGGAACAAAGCAGCCTCAGTCATTGCACTGTGTATCGAACCTTTTTTAAAGAAATTGGTTTCTGCCCAAGTTGAAATTTTAAAAAAATATTGTGCTTGCATTCCCCTCATATTTTGGAGCAAAATCAAATGGAAAGTATTTGATACTCAAATCAATCTTCAAAAGTTTCCACCTCAGCAGGAACAGCCCAAACCCAGATGGGCTGGGTTTTGTGGATTCCAAAGAGCAAACAAACATCAACCTAAAAAGGAAAAAACATAAAACTGAATATATTTTGCACTGAAGACTTGCTTGTTTTAGAATCGTCCACATGATAATTTTCTTCTAAAACCTAATGACCCTTTATTGTTGTGACTTGACTGAGGCTTAAATTTCATTAATATTATAAATCTGACTTTTATCTATGTCCTAGAAAATTAAAAATGGGGTAATATGGTCATTTACCATCTGAATAATATATATTTTTTCCTAGGGATTGAAAGTAATCAATCCATTCCAGTTGCTTAGGCTTATCCTTGTTTGTGTGATAAAAAATGCACAGTTTAATATTTAAAGTGAACTTGTGTTACACTGACACATATATGTTGCAAAAATAAGATACACGGGCTTTGCATATGAATTCCTTTTTAGCTCTAAACTAATACTGCATGTTTTATTTATTATCTATCTATCTATCTATCTATCTATCTATCTATCTATCTATCTATCTATCTATCTATCTATCTATTTATCTACCCAATACTTTTCTGCCAATCTCACTGCTGGATGGCTAAAACCATAAAAGCATAGGACAAATAAGCACCCAAAGTAGGTGGATTGAAAGAAAAACACTGAAGTAAATTTTGTTTCTTTCAAATTTCACCTTGTGCTTGGTGTCACTTACAGGTAGTCCTCAACTTACGGGTACAATTAAGCCCAAAATTTATGTTGCTAAGTGAGACAGTTGTTAAATGAATTTTCTCCATTTTACAACCTTTCTTGCCATAGTTGTTAACTGAATCACTGCAGTTAAGTTAGTAACACGGTTGTTAAGTGAATCTGGCTTCCCCATTGACTTTCCTTGTCAGAAGGTAGCAAAAGATAATCACATGACCCCACTGCAACCATCATAAATGAATCAGTAGCCAAATATCTGGATTTTGATCATGTGACCATGGGCAGAGGAGGTTTTCAGCAGGTTCTGACCAGTTCTGGAAAATGGGTAGCGGAAATGTTAAGTAGTTCAGAGAACCGATAAATACCACCTCTGACTGGCCCCATCTATTTTCTGCCTCCCAACGCCTCTGCGTTTCTATCCTTCCCCTGCCATGCCCACCAAGCCACGCCCACCAAGCCACACCACAGTGACCAAGCCACGCCCACAGAACCGGTAGTAAATAATTTTGAATCCCACCACTGACCATGGGAATGCTACAACGATCGTAAGTTTTTCCCATTGTAACTTTGAATATTCACTAAATGAACTGTTGTAAGTTAAGGACTGTCTGTATTTAAAAGCTTGGGACAAGGCAGTCTATGGGACATTCCCTAAGAACAAAAACATCTTTGTTGGGATCGAAAGCAGAGAGTAAGGAGAACTCTCATCAAATGGGATTGATACTATCAATTTATTATCCTTTATCAATGCAAATTTGATTTCATGAAAAGCTCACAAGGAGAATGTGAGTAGATAAAATAACAGTTGTCAAAAAGATATTACATTAAGTGTATTCCAGTTTAGATGATGCTAGCAGCCATTAAGGCTCATTTTTTGTTATAACTTTTTCTTAAACCTAAGCATCATCCCAAGTGCTGCATAAGTGAAGCCTTTTCTGTAATTTTATCAGATGTGCACGTAACATCATTTTAAAGTTCAATTGATTCCAAGAGAATTTAGCTTTTGCAGTGGAAAATAGACTAGTGTTTTTTAAACGAGTACCGATATCTAACCTTCAAGCCAAAATACATTTACTCATAAATAAGTCTTCCTTTGTTCACTTGAGTTTATTCCCAAGTAAAATGTGTCGTATTGGTATTTCTCTTCTTAAGATCCTTTTGTCTTAGACTGATCAATTAAATCACTCAATGGAGCAGACTAAAAAGTTTCCTTGTATGGGCAAAATGGAAAGGACTAGAAACCTTACGGTTGTATTTTGATGTTTTTTAAACATATAAAATTAAAACATTGAACTGGGGGAGTGGACCCCTACTTGTTAAACAGCAAGAACAGACTTTTCTTTTCATATGGAGTGATCACATTAATATTGGAGTAAGTATTTGCATTATGCAGAAGTCACAATTTCATATTGAAACACAATCTACCCGAAGAACTCACAATTATGGCTAGAAAATGCTAGCCATTCGCCCTTCATATATAATTTTCTGATCTTCAGAACACCCAAAACTATATTTTGATCACAAAGTACATAAAAATGGCATTTTTCAGAAGAAACATGATTTTTATAGGGTAACTCATTTTTTAAAGCATTTAAGCCTTTTTAAGATTTGCAAATCCCAGAATATCATTTTAAACCCACTACAAATAAATTCTCACCCCTTCTACTCTACTCCATCACAATAGATCTCAGCCTCCACCAAAAATTAAGAAGTATGTTTTCCCAGATATTGAAAGTATGTCATTTCCTAATGCTCACCGCAGTGATGTAATATTAACAGTATAACAGAATTGGAAGGGACCTTGGGGGGCTTATAGTCCAACACTCTGCTCAAGCAGAAGACCCTATACCATTCTGGACAAATAACTGTCCAATCTCTTCTTAAAACCCTCCAGTGATGGAACACCCACAACTTCTGGAGACAAGCATTTCCAGGGATTAATTTTTCTCACTGATTAATTCTTCTCTAAGGAAATGTCTCCTTAGTTCTAGGTTGAATCTCTATTTGTTAAGTTTCATCTGTTACTTCTTGTCTTCAGGTGCTTTAGAGGGGAGATCAACCCCCCCTTCTCTGTGACAGCGCCTCAAATATTGGAAGACTCCATGTCATCCCTAGTCCTTCTCTTTTCTACACTCGACATACCCAGTTCCTACAACCGTTCATCCTATGTTTTATCCTCCAGTCTCCTACTAATCTTTGTTGTCTTCTCTGCACTCTTTTTAGAGTCTCAACATCTTTTTTGTAGAGGCGCAGTGGCTTAATGACACTGGAGGTGGTTTCTGCTCCAGTGGTTCGAGTCCTAGCACTGTGTGTCCGGGTGAGCTCCCATCACTTGCCTCAGCTTCTGTCCACCTAACAGTTCAAAAGCATGTTCTATGCAAGTAAATAAAATAGATACCACTTTGGTGGGGGAAAGGAGCTGGTATTTCATGCAGACAGTCAGATTCTTGCCCTCCGAAACCAATCCCAGCTGTGGCGCCTGTTTGTGAGGTGGTTCCAGGGAGGGAGAGGTCTTGAATGATGCTTCAGGAAGAGCAGCTTGTCTTTCTTTGTGGTGCGAAGTCAGCTTGCCCTCTTGTGGTGCACCATGGTAAGCACACAAGCATTTCCTACAACACAGCTGGTACCTGGGCAGCCAATCTACTATTCTGCAATTGTCTCCTATAATTATATAACAACATATATATATTTTCTTTTTTATATCCTGATGGCCAGAACTCAACCCAGTATTCCAAATATGATCTTACCAGTGCAGTATAATTTTCATTTGAAGAGATAAAATATTTTCCCTTTTTACATCATGTGAGTAGCGGAGGAGAGGACTGTTCAATGTGTGCTAATTTAAAAATAGTTCATTAGAAAAATATCAGAATAGAGCTATTCCTGGCCTACTGGTTGCTCCATTTGAATTTACAATAGTTGAGAAAAAGCTATTAATCCTCACAGTCACACAGAGGTGGTATTCAGCTGGTTCTGACCAGTTCTGGAGAATCAGTAGCGGAAATTTTGAGTAGTTCGGAGAATCAGTAAATACCACCTCTGACTGGCCCCACCCCCATCTATTCTCTGCCTCCCGAGTCCCAGCTGATCATGAGGGAATGTGGATTTCACAGTATCTTTCCCCTGCCACACCCACCAAACCACATCCACCAAGCCACGCCATGCAGAGGTGAGTTGCTGCAGGTTCAGCCCAATTCAGCCAAACCAGTAGTGCAATTCAGGCCTGGGTTGCAGAACCAGCAGTGACCCAGGCCTGACACATCCCCGAACCGGTTTTCTGGTGTTTTTTGCCATTGCTGGCATGGTTCTGCGCATGTGCAGAGCAATTTTAGTCAAATGTGCATGCACAAGCAAAGTGTGCACACAGTGAACTGGTACTAACTGGTTCAGGAATCCACCCCTGACACTACGCCCACTAAGCCACAGCCACAGAACCGGTAGTAAAAAAATTTGAATCCCACCACTGCAGTCACCTGATTGCCTTTTGCAAGCTTCACAGCCAGCTTCCAACAAGCTGAATTAACAGCAAACACAGAAGTGAAACTGTAGCTCACACTCATGTAATGTCTCACTTGGTGACCATGATGTTTTACTTAACGGCAGTAGAGGTGGCATATGTCTGGTATAGGCACAAGATTTTTCACTTAGAGACTGTGGAGCTTAGCAACAGCAATGCCAATTCCAAATGTGGTTGGTAAGTAAAGATTTAAGATATAAAAAGATATAACTTCATTATTTTCAAAACTCTTTCAATTATTAAACCACATCTTGAATCTATACCAGGAGTCTCCAAATCTGGCAACTTTAAGACTTGTGGACTTCAACTCCCAATATTTTCCAGGCAGCTATCAGTAAGCAAGGACAAAGCAATCCCCAGGTGAACACTTCCTGTATTCTGCTTTGCTGGCTGGGGAATTCTGAGAGTTGAAGTCCAAAGCTCTTAAACTTTGCAGGTTTGGAGATCTGGTCTGTACCAAACCCAGTTATATTTTTTTGCAAAAAAGAAATTTGCAAAACCTACCACTGCCTCCAGAGCACAGAAAATGGGCTAGGTCCTGCAACCCACTTATAATTTAAACTATAATGATGATTTATGTTGCTTTTCTCTGATAAAATGAGATATCCCTCTAAGCTGCTATATTTTGTTTGCCCATTTTAACTCCTTTCTCTCCCTCCCTTCCCTCCTTCTCTCTCCCTCATTAAGATGCTTAACATCCAAAAGGAAAGCTATTAGAGGCTGACCTTCTATAAGTCCCCTGCTGCCATTTCTAATAAGCACAACACCAACACATTATTTTTTTAAAAAATAAAATGTTTTCCTAAGGATCACAGTAGCCTTCTAAACAAGATCCTCTTTTGCCTGAGAACACACGTACATGTTTAATTGTGAAATAGGGATATTGGTGTTTGGCAAAAGAGTGAAGAAGAAATTCTGCAGCCAAACAACTGAGTGACACAGAAGTGGTTGACAAATTGTTTAGGCCAAATTATTGATGTGAAAACAATACGGCTCTGTGTTGCTTTTTCCAATGCATATATTAACAGCCATACATGGGAAACAAATGCTGCTTTGTGGCAAATGAATTATGTAAATGCAATTTATAGCATTAATTTGGACGCGTAAATTTAATCCACGCAAACATAAAAAGGGTTTTCGTGCAATGAATATTTCAAAGGCAGTTTAATATATTTAAAATAAATATTGAGCAGCTGAGGGGAGGGGCAACCATGCTCTCAACATTACAAAAGCTGCTTTAAAGCAATCATTTAAGGGCCTAATGAACATTTACTACCTTGGGATCTTAACTCCTAAGTAAATGTGGCTTTTAGGAGATTCATTGTGTAGTCTATACAGGTGCCAGATATTGGAAGCCGCACATCACAAAAGTACATTGTAAATTGTATTTAAGGAAGTTTGACTAGATTTAAAAGGTTCTTTTAATAAAGCATGAACCAAACATCATAAATCTTTCAGTGGTGAAGCACATTTAATACGGTAGGTAATTGTTCAATAGCAACATTTTAATTCAGTGAGTTTTATTGTTTATGTCACAGATTTTTATTTAATTTATCAATAAGAATTCTGTCTCTCCAATTTTTTAGCAGTCATGCTTTTATTCAACACACACACACACACACACCACACACTCCAAACAAGGTATGACATTGTGTATGTATGTATGTGTGTGTATGTATGTATGTATGTGTATATGTATATGTATATGTATGTGTATATATACATATATAAGTATGTGTGTGGGTATATATATATATATATATATATATATATATATATATATATATATATATATATATATATATATATATATATATATATACATACATACATACATACATACATACATACATACATACATACATATATATATATATATATATATATATATATATATATATGTTATATTTATGCTGATAAATAAATAAAGGGAGACTAGTATAGATCTATTTCAAGCTATTTAGCTCTCATCAGCTAGCCATACCCAAGTTTTTGGGAATCGAACC